>NC_056744.1:441533642-441656142 GCF_019279795.1 Protopterus annectens | reverse complement strand
ATATGAAAAGATGCTGCAGTGTTTGAACCAATTACAGGACTACATTTCCTTTTACCAGGCAGGATACTTGGTATAGTGTGTGCACTTCATATTTGATATACATATACCTTGTCTGGGTAATATCTAAGGTTGCAGCAAGTTATTGGCTGAGCACTGTGCAATTAATTGTTTTAGAGATCCCTTATATTAGATATAAAAGTGCAGCTATAAAGATGTGTCACAGATAATAGACTTTTGCCTGCAAGGTTCCAGTATGTTTTGAGGCCTTTGTTCACTTATTTCATAGGTTCATAGGTTCATAGGTTCATAGGTCCGTACTAGGCTATCTGCCCTAGGGCATTTATAAGCCTAGCCAGAGTGTGTGTGGCTTTCGCCACCCCTTGGGATGAGAATACTATGCCCATTTAGGGTTTAGTTTACTGTGCCTCTGTCTAGTAGTGACACAGAGATGACCCCCGGGGTAAACCTACGATCTCCCATCCACTCGTCAAGATTTCTCTTGAAGAGAGTTAGTGAGGGGCTCTGCCTAACATGGACTGGGATTCTGTTCCAGAGTGTAGGGAGCCTCTGGGTTATGAATCTGTCCCTCCAGCATGTCCTATTTATTTCTGTGTTGAGGTTCAAATCTCTTGCTCTCATGGCTCTGATGGATTTGGATTTTCTGAGGTGGAGCATGTCCATTAATTCGGATTGGACATGGCCTTGTACGTCAGGCATAGATCACCTCTGAGTAGGCGGTATGCGACTGAATAGAGCTGGAGTTTCTTCAGCCGGGCAGCATATGACATATGTTTGAGACCCTTTATCCTCTTGGTGAGGAACTTTTGGGGTCTTTCCAACTGCTGCAGGTGTCGGGTAAGATACATCCCAAATGGGGCATTGTACTCAATCATGGGCCTGATAAGAGAAGAGTACAGGGGCACAATGACCTCTCTTGATCTAGATGTGAATCCTGTCATGATAAGGTGGGCAATATAGAAGGTCTTCCTAACCACCTTGGCAATGTGAGTGTCAAATGAGAGGTTACTGTCAACTTGGGTCCCTAGGTCCCTGATTACCTCTTCTGTACTTAATGGATTACCACCTATGTGGTAATTTGTGGGTACCTTGTTTTTCCCAAAGGGTATGACTATACATTTTTTGGCGTTCAGTTTAAGGCCATGGCTCTGGCACCAATTATCCATTTCTATGAGGCCTCTCTGAAGGATGCTTGTGTCCGCTGGAGTATCAGTTATGGCACCCAGTTTGCAGTCATCTGCAAACTTTGTCAGCCACAATCCTCTTATGTTTGCTTGCACCTCGGAAAAATAAATGCCGAACAAGAGGGGTCCCAGGACTGAGCCCTGTGGGACACCGCTTGTGACTGGCTTAGAGTCTGACATGGCTCCAGCAATTCTGACCTTGTGGGTTCTGTCCTTGAGCCAGTTTGCAACCCATCTTGTGACATATGGGTTTACATTTAAGCTGGTGAGTTTGTCTATGATGCCCGAGTGGGGTATTGTGTCGAAGGCTTTTGCAAGGTCAAGGTAGGCTGTGTGAACTGCCTTACCCTCATCAATGGCCTTAGTGACTGTTTCAAAAAAGTCGACCAAGTTCAAAAGGCAGGATCTGCCCTTGACAAAGCCAAATTGGGTAGGATCCAATGTCTGTAGGTCCCCAATGTCTTTGTTTATGAGTTCCATAATGATCCTTTCCATAGCTTTGCAGACCAGGCTCGTCAAGCTTATGGGGCGGTAATTTCCAGGGTCCATAGAAGCACCACCTTTGTCGAGTGGGACTACTGTTGCTGTACGCCACTCTTTGGGTACGTATCCTGTAGTAAGGCTAAGATTAAACAGCAGCCTTATGTGCGGATTTAGTTCCTCTTGGAGTTCATGTAGCACGCAGCCCGGGACACCGTCCGGTCCCATTGATGCTGTGTTTTTAGCTTTGGAGAGGGCGGCTCTCACCTGGGCATCTGAGATGTTAGGGAGGCTACACTCTGCTGGGATAGTTATTTCTCCTTTTGGGGGGGAGGAGAAATTTGCACTGAACCTGTCTGCCAGAATGTTGGCAATGTCAGTGGGTTCAGTGTATTTTGTGTCATTTTGGACTAACTCTGAGCATACCTGGGAGTTTCCACCCAGGTTTCTAACATAGCTAAAGAAGGCCTTGTGATTGTCTTTTGTGTCTTTTGCGATTTTTCTCTCAAAGTTGGCCTTGGATGATTTTATGAGTGATCGTAGTTTTTTGCTAGTACTGATTAGAGATGCCTTCCCTTTTAGGGATTTTGGTCTGTCATGTAGTAACTTCCTCCTCCTGTTGTAAATTTTGTTAATGGCTGGGGTCCACCAGACAGGGCGCCTGCCTTTGGGGGAATGGGTCTTGGTTTTATTAGGGATTGCATGATCCATGCATTCTTGAAGGTGACCGTAGAAGGCATTTATAAAGGATTCAGCGGTGTGGGTTGTGGTTTCCACTGGCCCAGGGGCCTTGAAGGATACCACTTCAGTCTTAAGAAGTGTGAAGTCGGCTTTTGAGAAGTTCTTCACCGTGGTCTTTTGTGCAGGGGGGTGGGGGCGGGATGTGGATTTCCAGTGAGATTAATTTATGGTCTGATCTCACCAATGAGGGGTATACTTCCGGTGTGGAGCATTTTGTCCCCATGTTTGTGATGATCAGGTCTAGTATATTATCTCCTCTTGTGGGAATGGTGACTAGTTGTTCCATCGCATTCGAGTTTATGAATTCTAGGAACCTTTGGGCTAGGGTGTTGGGGCTTGAGTAATGTTCCCAGTCTATGTTTGGGTAGTTGAAGTCTCCCAATATGATGGTATTTGGAGAGACATTCATACTCTCCAGTGTCTTCAGGAAGGCTGAGTGGGGTTCCTGAGTTTGAGAGGGTGGTCTGTAGCATGCTACAACCTGTAGGGCAGTTTTGCCTATGGTTAGTTGCACCTGGATGGTCTTAAGGCATTATAGTATAAGTTAATATGACATCTTACTATATTTGAGGTCAGTTGTTGCAGATCACTTTTCTAAGTAACCAGCTGTGGAAGTCAAGACAGACGTAGAGCCATCTGCAACACAAGTCCCAAATGTAAATAGTACTGCAGCAGTGAACCATATGATGAACATCTAATTTTTCATTATCATCAGTGTAAGAGCTACAGGAATTCTTATATCCTCACATAACTCATATCATTAATCCCCCAATTTAATTTTACAGTTTTTACCATAGCATATCACTGGGCATCCTCACCTTATCCTGTTTCCCATTCTTGTCCTCCCAACCATTCATTCACTAGAAATGTTACCCCCTGAAGTCTGAAACATACTCCTTAACAAATGGGCTATTTTTTTTACCTAGACCTCAACTAATAACTAAACTGGGAGATCCAAGATGAGCAATATGTGAGAGTGTAAAAATTCCTGTAGCCCTTGCTCACACTGATGATTTGGTCCTGATTATGGAAAATAAGATGTTCCTCAGGCAGTTTACTGTTGCAGTACTTTACCATTTGATGCTTTGCCACAGAAGGTCCGAGTTTGTTCTGACTTCCAGAGATTTGCACCTTCCACCTCTAAGCCAGTTGCATGCCATCCCACCTGGACGTCAGCACATGTGAGGTATAAGAGGGAAGTCTGACACTGCCTTCTTTAGTTCTTGGTTGCTGCAGGTTGTGATCCCATTGATACATATATCTCAATATGTCATCTGTCCCTCACTTCAGTTTGTCTTACAGAGTAGCTGGGCAAGATCCTCAGTGGGGAAAATCATTTTGTAATTTTTTTTTTCTGCTTGCTTATTGTTGCAAATTTTCTCAAGGTGTCAGGTGCATAAGATGTCAGTTACTAAGGCAAATAATTGCATTATCTGTGGAAAAAAAGTCCAGACATGGACTTCCATATTCAGTACTTATTTTATCTGGGGACAGGACATAACTTTGCCTCTTGTCTCCACTGCTCCCATTTTAGTAAGAAGACTATAAAGTGAAGACTGAGCTAGATCTTTCCAAGACTACCTCAACAAGAAAAAGATGGATGCCCTATACATGACTACCATACCATTGGACATGTCTTCTACTGACACACTCTCAAAAAAGTGCCATCAAGGAAGGAATGCCAGGAGGCCAACTGGCAGTTGGTGTAGCTGTTAATGAGCTACTTTTTGTAGTTCATGGTTTGATTCTATCAGCCTTCATTTGCCCTCTGTGTGACTCTGGGCAAATCACTTAACCAGACAGCACTCTAGGGCAACTGGAAAATTGGGTTAGACTTCTTTGTGGTCTCATACTGAATAACTACCCATGACCTTATGATAACCTTCTTTCAAAGTCCAAATTCTCCCCTTTCAGGTGAAGGGCATCAGGTCCAGGGATGCACTTTCACAGCCCTCCCCCTGACTCCAATACCTACTTTGACCAAAGTTGCTTGCATTCCCTTTCAGGCAACCACCACGCACTCAGATAATATCAGCCAAAACCATTCCATCATCCATTGTTTTAGATGCCTACCTGTGGGGTCTTTGGTTCCGACACCAATGTTTTGTGATTTATTTATCTTTGTTTACAGGAGCAGTGCATGATCAAACTTGACCATTTTCAGACACAACCCAAGTGAAGAAATTAAAAGTAATTAGATGTCATATAAGAAGTTGGAAAATATAGCAAAAATTAATATATTTACAAATTAATACAAACAATAAGACAACATTAACAGTGTGCATAGATAGGGTCACTATTTCAGAACAGAATGGAATCATAGAATTGATAAAATTTTTTAGACAAAAAGCATCACAAGAGAGAAAATTAGCAAGTGTGAGGGTGACATTCTGTCAGTCTTTGTTCATGATGGTGTCAGTGGAGCCAGATGTATATGTCCAGGCTGCCTGTTGGCGGTATCATCTTAAGGGTAAGAAAGTCAGGTTAGACATACATTTACAGAGGAAAATAAACACACATGAAGGCAATCAATCTGGTTAAAAATGGAAGAGGGGAACAACCCTCACTTCCTCTTTTATTATAAAGCACATGGTCATGTTACCTCTCTTGACCTCTCCACACCAATGACATCAGTGTAAGAGCACACATACGATCATTCACGCTCCTTTATTATTATCAGCCAACACCCTCCACTTGCTCTTACGCTGTATACAAATACATTTTAAGAACATATTTTGGATAACTTTTCCTTCACATCCCAAATACGTAATACATGAACTTTTCAATCTTCGACTTCGTAGCAGGTTTAGTAAAGACATCTGCAACAATGTCTGTTGTCGGGCAATATTCAATGCTTATTTTGTCATCATTAAGTGCTGACCTGACAAAATGATACTTAATGTCAACATGTTTACATCTCTGTCGGCTTATTGGATTCTTCAACAAAGCGATTGCTCCTTGATTGTCCTCAGATATTGTTACTGGCACATACTTGCACTCTCCATCCATTCCACTCAACAGCTGCAGAAGGTACAAACTCTCCTGTGTTGTTGCTACTAATGCCATGTACTCTGCTTCTCATGTAAATAAAGCTACCGTTTGTTGCTTCTTTGATTTCCATGAAATAATAGGCCCTTATCTATTGAGACTAAAGCAATAACCTGTTGTACTACGTCTGTCATTTTGATCTGTTGCCCAATCTGCATCACTGTATACTATAAGCTGAAGTTTAACTTCACTTTTCTTGTAACACAGCTCTCTGTCCAATGTACCTTTTAAGTATCTTAACACATGTTTGGCTAGTGTTAAATGAGATTCACTCGGTTGTAACAAATATTGTGAAAGTTTACTTATAATCCAGCTATGATCAGGCCTCATTCTTGTCATAACATGTATCAAACTACCGACGAGCTCATGATATTTTCTTGGATCTGTAGACTCACTGTCACATTCAAAGTTTGTTTTTTGTTCGGAAGGGGTACTTCCTACTTACAATTAGACATACCAAATTTCTCAAGAATTTTCGTAATGTGCCTCTTTTGGTTCATCTTCACTTCACCACTATTCTGGGTAAAGTCAATGCCTAGAAAATGCCTTAGCTTTCTCAGATCTTTCATTTTAAATTTAGCTTTGAGCATTTCCTTTACATCGTTCAGTGATTCATTGTCATTAGCTGCTATACTGAGATCGTCAACCCATATAATTAGGACTGTTTTCTCATTTTCAGCTTGTCTAGTGTATACACAATGGTCTGCGGGGTTCTGGATAAAACTATTTTCACAAAGATAATAATGCAACATTTTGTTCCAGTTATGCCCTGATTGTTTCAATCCGTATAATGACTTACTCGGTTTACAAACCAATTTGTCATCATTATTTGATTTCTTTTTAAAACCTTCAGGTTGCTCCATATATACCTCACAGTCAGTAGTAGCATGTAAACAGGCTGTTTGTACATCCATCTGGTGCAATTCTAAATCATACTGAGCTGCCATCTGCATTAGGCTTTGTACAGATGTCATACTCACAATTGGTGCAAATGTTTCGTTATAATCTTTACCAGCGACTTGACTGTAGCCTTTAGCTACATATCTAACTTTGTAAGTATCAGTATTATCTGCATTGCCTTTTACAGTGAAAACCCACCTACCCACCACTGCATTTTTATCTTCCAGCAGTGTGGTGAGTGTAAATGTGTTGTTTTCCTTTAAAGACTTAAGTTCCTCCTTCATAGCTTTGACCCACTTTTCCGAGTTAGACGAAGTCATGGCTTCTTTAAATCTCTGCGGTGTGTTGCATATTAATCGGTAACAATAGTCAACATTAACTGTCACATAATCATCATTTTCAACTTTACACTCATAGTCCTTCAAGTATGCAGGTGGTTTTCCCTCTCTTTTAGAGTAGTGTGTATCCTGCCTTTCCTCTTCTTGCCTTACTATTGTGTCTTGACTGTCAGCTTTTGACTCTGACTTAACATGCACACTTCTTCTGTTATTAAGACCTTCATCCATCACTTCTGGGTCTGTCTGAATCTGGCATTCAGCTACAGTCTTAGTAACGAACTTGACTAACCTGTGTCTAAGGACCCTTCCTGTGTCAGGATAATAGACCAGATATGATGGGCTGTTTTTATCGTATCCGACAAAAATCCTCTTATCACATCTTGGGTCTAACTTCTTTTTATCTTGTCTGTATGCATAACACACTGATCCAAATTCTCTCATCCGCGAAAGATCAGGTTTCTTCCCTGTTAGCATGAAGAATGGGGTCTGCCCCACACGCCTGTTATAACATCTGTTGCAGATAAAAGCAGCGGTCATTACTGCATATGTCCACAACTCTTTAGGTAAGTCATGCTCTATCAACATACACCTTGCCATTTCGAACAATGTTCTCCAGTTTCTCTCTGCTGTCCCATTCTGATGGGGTGAGTATGGTGCGGATATTTCATGTCATAACATTTTTACTCAATAGTGACTGAAAGTATTTCGACGTGAACTCAGTGCCATTATCTGATCTGATACACTTTACCTTCCCATAAGAGGCTGAATCTGCAACAAACTTTTCAGTCGCCTTGACTGTATCACTCTTGGCTTTCAGAAAGTAGACAAATATTACACCCGAGTAGTCATCAGTAAATGCTAAAGTGTACTTAAAGCCATCTTTTGCTACTGGCTCAATTGGGCCTGCCAAATCAGTATGGACTAGTTCAAACACAACTTTTGCTCTTGCATCTCTGGTTCTCTGTTTCTTCTCTGTACAAATTTTCCTTGCATATAGGTTTCACAATCTAGGTTAAACTTTACCTTTAATTTTCATTCCTTTTACCACTTTTTCTAATTTTGACACATCTTCAAAATTACAGTGACCAAGCATTCTGTGCCATGCTTGAATGTCATAACAGCTCTGAGATGCATCATAATGTATCTCACTATCGCTTTCTTCATCATATGTGTCTAAATAATAGAGTCTATCACACTCAATTATGTCAAACCTGGTGCTGTTTTTATAGATGAGTTGGTCCCGGCCTAGTTTAAAGTTGATCGAAGCCCCTTTGGACGTTGCTGCCTTAACAGAAAAAAATGCTTTGTGGATACGTCGGGATATATAGCGCCTGAGTCATCATCACCTTTACTTTGCGTCCCTCTGTGTCTAACAGCTATACTTCTGCATTACCTCTCTGCTGTGTGGCCCCACAGGTTCTCGTTCCATCAGCTAATTCCACAATGTGTTCCTCTGGTTGGAAAGTTGCATCAAAGTTTTGAAACTTTTTCAGGTCGTTAATTATGTGTGACGTGGCGTCAGTGTCCACCATTAATCCCTTCTGTTTTAATACACGAATTTGATGCTCATTTATTCTGAAGACAAATGTGTGATCATCCGCGTCAGTTGCTTGTTTCACATTGTCTTTCTTCTTTGGTCTACAGTCACTGTCCCTGTGGCTATAGTTTTTACACAAACTTAACCACTGTCTCTGGCCTTTATATTCTCGCCGGCATTCTCATGCCTTATGTCCATTTTGGCCACAGCTATAGCATATAATCTCTGCTTTTACTCTTTCCCCAAGGCCACTTGCTTTCATCACATTATCATTACTTATGTTGGCATTAAATTTTTTGGTATGTTCTTAGCTTCTCAACCTTGTTCTGAACTCACCAAAGCTCAACTTATCATCATCTTGCATGATGTGTACTGCAAATGGCTTAAAAGTTTCAGGCAGCCCTTTCAGAATCATTGCAATTAGTAATCCATCATGAGCTTCTCCCCAGTATTTCTAAGTGCCGTAATGGCCGTCTCAGCCCTAATAATATAGTCTGTAACACTTTCACTGATGGCCTTCTGGGGGCTTGTTAATTCGGTGTATTAGCTAATTACCCTTGGCTTCCCTTTCCCGGTATAATGGTCTCTCAGGATCTGAAGCGCTTCTCTACTGTCGTCTGCGGCTTCTCTCATGACAAGGGACAAACTTTTGTCATCTAAGAACTGTATTAGTTCTGCATATATCTCCTCATTTTTCTCAGCATCATCGTCGCCTTCCTCTTCATTCTTATTGTCCTCTGCGTCTTGCTGCACATTTCGCAAAATGGCATCTTTCAGCCCTAGCAAATGCAGGTGTCCCAGAAACTTTGTCTCCCACAACTCATAATTCTTCTCATCTCCGTTGGAACATAGTCTATGCCATCGGCTTCCTACTTCCCTCCTGGGCCCATAGCCTGTTGGCGGTATCATCTTAAGGGTAAGAAAGTCGGGTTAGACATGCATTTACAGAGGAAAATAAACACACGTGAAGTCAATCAATCTGGTTAAAAACAGAAGAGGGGAACAACCCTCACTTCCTCTTTTAGTATAAAGCACATGGTCATGTGACCTCTCTTGACCTCTCCACACCAACGATGTCAGTGTAAGAGCACACATACGAACATTCACTCTCTTTTATTATTATCAGCCAACACTACCCATCTGTGTCCCGAGCCCTGTAAGGCAGTCACCATTTCAAGAAGTAGGGACAAATCATCTAAATTCCAGATGCCCACCATCTTGTCAGGCCTTGAGATGTTCAGGTAGCTCACCAGTCCCCATTTCCAGTCATCCTCTCAGGATCAATTAAAGTTGGACTAGTATTTATTTCTTATTCTTACAAATATGAAAAATAAATTATGGATGCAAAAATTATTAAAAATGTGGATAATCTGTTAAGAAAAGTAGGACTGCATTCAAAATAAAGAAAAAATAAGAGATTAGAAAATAAGCTCCAGATGATGGATTTGTTTTTATTATTAGTTATTAGAATGCTTTTTATTGAAATTGGCTTTGTGGCTCTGTCTTTCTGTCTCTCTGTCCCTCTGTGGTTCTGTCAAGTTTCTCGCAAGACAGTGGAAAAAATGCTGAGCTTCTCATCTGCGTTTTTTTCATTGTCTTGCTAATTGCCTTCTTAGTATGTTTATCAAGGAACGTGACAGATCCACACAGGGACAGATATTTTAGTCCCCTCTGTCCCCATGTGGTTGTGTCACATTCCTCGATAAAAGTAGTAAGAAGACAATTACTGAGACAACGGAAAAAATGTCGAGTTTCTCGTCGCCGTTTTTCCCTCTGTCTCACTAATTGCTTTCTTACTGTTATTATCGAGGAACGTGACACAACCACAGAGGGACAGATAATTACTTAAATCTAAAAAGTAATAAAAAAATAAGTAAAAAAAAAAAGATTTTTTTAAATAAAAAATGCATATTATTGAGTCGCTCTAAAAAGTAGAAAATAAGGAAGAAGAGTGAAAACTCTGCAAAAAAAATGCAGACAAACTGATTTCAGGGGTCTATATCAGATTGTTGACATTTAAAAATGTTGAAGCACCTTTATTCAACACGAAAATGTCAAACGCTGAGTTTGTCAAACGGCCAAAACATTGATTTCTTTCCAAGGGAAAGAAATCGGTTGGCCGTTCTATCAGACCTGCCCTTTCCCCGACTGTAGTACGGTCTCGGAGTTATAATATTTAGTTAGGGGGGTGTGGGGGGCAAAACCACCCACTTAAATACATTAGTTTTTATGTTGTGTTTTCTGTTGGCCTTCAGATTTCTTTCTTTCCCTTGGAAAGAAATCGGTGTTTTGGCAGTTCAACAAACTCAACGTTCGACATTTATGTGTTGAATAAAGGTGCTTCGACATTTTGAAATGTCAATATTCTGATATAGACCCAATTTCAGAAAAGCATTCGAGGTTGGTTTTCCTGATTCTGCTAATGAGGTACCAGAAGAAGTACCATGAATCAGCAAGACCAACCCTGAATGCTTTTCTGAAATCAGCTTGTCTATGTTTCTTTTGCAAAATTTTCACTCTCCTTCCTTATTTTCCACTTTTCAAAGTGACTCAGTAAAAAACATTCCTTATTTAAAAAAAATCTTTTTTTACTTATATATTTTTTTCAGAAATAGAAATTTTGATATTAGGTATAGTATGTAGAAGAAAGCAAATTGCGATCAAAGAATGGAGTAGAGTATAGCTGAAGACAAAAATGTTATTAATTTGTGGAAACTAAAATTTCATTTAGAAGGAAGTGTACTTGATAAATGGGACATTGTTTGGTATGATGTCATATTTTATGGTTTACTGGTGTAAACAAAATGAGACTATTGGCATTATTTTTAGTTTTTGGGGTGATCTAGGTTTAATCCAATTAAATTGGTATAATTTGTAATAGTATAGACATAGTGAGACTTTTTTTAACTCTGTGGTATTTTTAGCAACTCTTTTATATGTGATTTTTGGGGAAAAATGCAGAGAAAGAAAGGCAGAGTGAGAGAAAGCATTTTATGGATGTTAATTTGAAAACCATAAATGTTTGGGGATGCCTGAAAAAGTAAAAAGTAAACAAAGTATAGAAAGAAGTGAAATAAAAAATTGCAGAGAGACTGTGGAAAATTAGCTTTGATATTTTTGAAGAAAAAAGGAAATTTTGGTATGAGAATGTTACATAAAAATAATATGTTGAAGATGTGAGGGGTGTAGAAATGAGAGAAGATAACAGAGAAATGTGTGCAAAGGTAGAACATTTATTATAAATTTGGTAAGTGAGGAAACTTTTTATGGAGGATATCATTGGATAAACTGCCTATTGAAGGGTAAATGAAGTATAAGAGAAAAAAAGACTAATGTGACAAGCTGGCCGGAGAATAAACAAGTGAGCATATTTATACAGTGTCATACAATAAGAGAGTTCTGTACATTCTAAAAGTGTTTAATAATAATGTTTTTATTAAAGTTAATAAGAAAAGTAATTTATATAGGAGATTAGGGGAAAGAGCTTTATTGAGCTATTCATGGCATGTGTTTAGTTTTGTTTAGGGGAGGTGTAGCTGCATTATGTAACAATATTTAGAACTTGAATAACTATTACAAAGTAAAGTTTTATTTATGGCGTGAAGGATAAGGGACTGGATTTAGTTATGTATTATGCTGTTGCAGTTATATATACATTTGTAAACATGTAAATATGTAAGTAGTCTCTATATGTCAATAAGATGCAGTAACATACAGTATACCCAGTCTTTGTGATAAATGTTGTCACATATTTTATACACACCCAAGTTGCTACATAGGCAGATGGGACCTTATTTTAATCTGTCATCTAAAGAACTGTTGTTTCATAAACTGTTAGATCTGGTTAAAATACTGAAATGGATTTGAGACCTGCTTTTATAATTTGTGACTTTGAGACAGCAAATATTAATTATGTTTCTGTTGCATTTCCATTAACAGAACCTAAGGATGTGTGATTGTCACTCATCACAAATATAATGGAATGTAGTAAAGTACAAATGCAAAAATTAACCAGTTTATATGGCAGTGAACTCATTTGAATTTTATATTAAGAAGCTTTTAGCTTTGAACTAACTGCATACTTCGGAGGTAATAGATGTTTGCAGCATTGTCAAATCTGATACGCCTATGGCCACAAAAGGCACTGTAACAGTCTTTTAAAACAGTTGTATATTAGGAAAATCTAGAAAATACAGAAGAATATTCTCCAAAAAATAATACATTGCTGTCAGATTATCCCATTTCTTTTTGGAATATAGTTGAACTGAATGTGGGAGGGTTTCTGTGAACCCAGAACTCTGTGGAGTTCCTCCATTAAAGAATGAGGACTCTTGTTAGGTCACAGCATAGCCGGCCTTAGGCATAGGCCAACTAGGTGGCCGCCTAGGGTGCCACTCTAGTAGGGGCGCTTTCCAGTATTTATTTGGTGTAGGTAGACCAGGGTGGGGGCACCTGGTGGTGTGGTGGGGAAGCCGTGGAGCCTTTTCACCTAGGACATCAGTTGACCTAAGGCCGCTCCTGGTTCACAGACATTCTATGCCCCCTCTTCTTGATGTCCCTCAGCAGGGACAGAATCATCTGTATGATACTTGAAAGCCTATCCTGAGAATCATCACTGCCCCCAGAATGCATTAAGGACTGTGACTGAACAACATAGTAAGCCTTTGTTTATCTTACAACTTGCAGCAATATTTCTGCCAATTCTATATAACTTTGTTATCTAATTTACTTTCAACAGAGAAAAGATAACATTTTCAGTATAAATAATTTTTGTTTCTTCTTTTCAAAAAACTTATGTTTCAGCTTTACTGGAATTCACTATTGTAATGTGGCTGTCTCTATTTGTTGTACTGGGATTCCTTTTATCAGTATGCAGTATTACGTTAGGCACCCCATGTTTAGTTTTGTGTTCAGAACAGTATTGATTTCTTGCCCCTTCAAGTATTTAATAGATGCATAGTGCAATCACACAGGTGAAGGATGAAGAAGCTAGCGATAGGCAACCACAAAAAGTTGCAGTTGTGCTGTTATAAAAATATGACTAACCAACAGAAAAAAATAGATAGTGGTATTCTTGTAGAGTGTAATGCCACAGTATAAATATATATATATATATATATATATATATATATATATATATATATATATATATATATATATATATATATATATATATATATATATATATATATAAATGCTTATATGTATATACATACATGTATGTATATAGTTAGTTCTGTGAATACAGGTAAATAGTAATGATCAGAACTTCTACATGACAGTCTGTTCTGGTACTTTGGACAGATAATGTCCTGGCTACAGCCCAGGTGATGTGAGGTCAGCTAGTGGCCCGTGCACTTTGTAGTGCAGGCAGGAAGGCTGGGTATACTGATCCTGGCAGGGCAGGGACAGTGGGTGTCATCTAACTTGCTGCATGGCTCCAGTGGCAGGGCCCCACTGAAGAAGAGGGCTCAATGTGCATTAAGGTGTTGTTCAGGATGACATGAGTGTGACCACCCAAGCCACTGATGGTAACCCCTCTTGGCTCTTGTGGGGGACCACTCGTAAGCCAACTGAGGATGTGTATGTGTTTCTTGCAGTGATTTCAGTGCTTCATCACTACCAGTGGGGTGACATAAATGGAAAATACTGTCATTGCTGTTATGGTTGTATGGATGATAGCCCCTTAGTGAATGGATATCTGACAGGCACAGGAGAGAAAAAAACAATACAATACAATAAGCGGTATATATGAGAACATAATAGTGGACAGCAGAATGCAAAATCAAAGTAAAATATTTATGGATTATCACATAACAGCACTGTTTCTAATACAATTTCTTTTTGCTTCACCAAGATCAGTGAAGAAGATGTTGGTACTTGTGTCTACAACTGCCTGTCTCTACTTTACGGAGTCATTGATGTACTAGTACTCCCCACAAAAATGGAGTTGGAACTGGGGGGTGGGTGCATTTTTTCAAGTTTTTCACTTGAAGATTCAACTTTGTTTGGTTTTACTGCTTTACTTTTTTCTCTCATTTCTTCTCTGACTCCTTGCTAATAATTTTCTGAAGAAAAGGAGTATAAACAATAAAATAGGAAGCATAGTTACTTATGGTGCACAGACTGACAATAGCCTGCTACAGGTAAAATATAATAACAGTAGACTGAAGATGAGAGCAGGCCACTGGCAGACAGAATTACTGTAGCATTAATAGATGGTATGAAGCCCAGAAAGAGGTGAGATGAACTGAAGGACACTCATAGCAGGACTTTATAGGTCTAAATTCCTTGTGTACCAAGCAAGGTTCCATGCAAGTCTGGCACAATAGGGGTTCATAAGGTGAGTAAAGCATATTATGATTTACTGTTATGATGACCTGTCATAGAAGGGTGGTCTATACCTTTTTTGTGAGAAAGTTTGTAACTGTTATGATGGGATTCCAAAGACTGTCTGAATGTTTTGCTATTGAACTGTGCTATTTTTATTTGATGTAAGATAAAATTTTTGCTACCTAGTTGAATGTATGTTCATCATGTTACCCTGCTGCAGTCATCACACTTGGGTTATCCTGCCGCCAGTCTTGGTCCAGCGTTGGTTGCTGTCGCTTCTTCCCTGACGTCAGTGCGTCAGGGGTATATAAGAGGCATCCAGTGCCATTTTCTTCAGTCTTTCTTGCCATGCAGAGCCCGAAGCAGAAGCAGTTCGCAAGTGCCGGTCGGCCGACACCTGAGATTTTCGATTTGAATTTCAGTCCGAAGTCTTCAATAAAGCTAAATACCCCATTGGGGAACATTTTCTTGCCTCAGTCCGATGTCAGAAAAAGTTAACAATTGCATTTCTTGTGGGAAGCAAATACCTCATAAGGACTTCCATTCCTATTGTATTCCTTGCCTAGGCCCAGACCACGACATCACAGGTTGTCGGTCTTGCGCTAGGTTTAATAAACACACAATCAAACGCCGTTTTGACTTTGCATGGCATTACTTTGGTAGGAAATTCAATTATATCATGCCATTGGAGCAGCCGATGACCGCAATTCATAAAAAACGCAAGGATAAGGACAGGCAGCCTAGGAATAAGCCATACCCCGAGGCCTCAGCTGGGCCTGTCGCCGGTTCTCCGGTTTTCAGTGAGGCACCTACGCAGCCCCTGATGACCACAGAGCTGGAACCCCAGACAGCTGCCGACTCCCACGTGGAGTTTACTAGGCCGATGCAGCCATCTACCGATACCGGAGCAGATTTAGACACCGGTGCAGAGGAAACACCTTCGGTTGCAGAAGGTGTCTTCAGACCGACTACACTCACCATTAAATCTTATGCTAAACTTAAAACTCCTTTATATCCTAAGAAAACTGTTCATCAGTCTACAGGTCAAGGCCCCATGCCTAAGAAACAGATGCTTAAGATGGCTGAAGATTTAATTACCCTTATCAGGGGTTCCTATCCCCTCCTGATAAAAGACCAAGACAAGAGGAGGATTATGCATCCTCTGACCAGGTTTCTCTCTCCTCAGATTCTTCTGAGGAACAGGATTACACTTTTCCACCTTATGAGGATTCTGATGCTGAAGATTCTATTCCCTCAGCATCTCCCCCTGAAGACTACTCCTTTGGGGAAACATTACATACCATGAGGGAACATTTCCACTGGGAAGGCCAGGATTACTCAGATTCTAAGAAAAGGCTCAGAGTTCCTTCTATTACCCCAGCAAAGACCCCTTGCTATTCCTCCTGTTTTAGATATTGTGGATGATGTCTACTTGGAGTCTAGTTTAAATCCAGACTCACTACCTCCTGCTCCAGCCAAACCAGACAGATACTACAGAGTACCTGACTCACACAAATTCCTTTATAAAAGCCCTGTAGCTGACCCAGAAACCATATCCCAGGGTCCTAAGGGAGCAAAGGCTTCTATGGCTAAAAATCCTGTGCCCTCTGAAAGAGATTCCAGAGCCTTAGATAGATGGGGAAAGAAAATATACACCTCTGCAGCTCTGGCTATGAGAGCATTAAATTGCGAGTTTCACATGTTGAAATATCAACAATTCCTGATGTCTTAGTTAAAACAAAAAATGGTCACACACTCAGAACAGCCTGAGTTCAAGGAAATGCAGGATCTGTTGCATGCAGCTGAACAGGTGGGCAAGCATACTTTACAATGCGGATTTGATTCACTGGAAGCTTCCTGCAGATCAGGTGTTACTGGCTCAGTCATTCGTAGACATGCTTGGTTAAAAGAGCAAACCCTCCCTGACCATGTTAAAGCAAAATTATTAGATGCACCTTTACAACAGGATGTATTATTTGGTGTCAAAGCAGAAGAGGTTTTAAAGAAAATGGAGGATAAGGCTAAATCTATGCAAACGGTCAAGGATTTCTTGCAGGTACAACCCCCTCGCTTCAGCAGAAATTGGCCAACAAAAAATTGATCCTTTCCAGCTTCAGACAGATCACAGAGGGGCAAATACAGACTCCCAAGGGGCAGAGGTCAGTCACAGGGCCCTTACAAACCTCGCCAATGGGGTTCTGCTACCCAGAAAGGAGGAGAAGACAGGCCCCAAGCTAACAGAAGGCAGACACAATGACTCTATCCTCAAACTACCAAGCAAATCTCTCCTGGCAACACCCTTGGGAGGAAAACTAGCATTTTTTGCAGACAACTGGCACATCATCACAAAAGACAAATGGGTTCTAAACATTGTCTGTCAAGGATACAGATTCCACTTTCATACCTTACCAAGGATCAAAGGAATGTCAAGCCTGTCACCAAATCAATGGGCAGAGGCACGAAAACAAATTACAGCTCTCATGAACATGAGAGCCATTCAGCAGGTACCTACACAGGAGCAGGGACAAGGATTTTACTCAAGACTCTTCCTAGTTCCAAGAAAGGACAAAGCATGGAGACCCATTCTGGATCTTTCAATTCTGAACACCTATCTGCAAGTACCAAAATTCAAGATGCTAGCACTACAGCAGCTTCTTCCCATGCTGGGCAAGAATGCTTGGCTAGTCACTTTGGACCTCAAGGAGGCATACCTGCATGTCCCTATCAGACAAAATTGCAGAAGATACCTCCGCTTCATTGCAGGTTCAATGCATTATCAATTCTCTGCACTGCCCTTTGGCTTATCTACTGCGCCCAGGGTCTTCACAAAATGCCTGGCACCAGTAATTGCATACTGCAGACAAAGAGGAATTCAAATATACCCATACCTGGACGACTGTCTTATTCAAGCAGAAAGCAAGGACATTCTTTTACAGCATCTGGCATTTGTCAAACACCTTCTAAGTTGCCTAGGGTACACAGTAAACGAAAAGAAATCAAAACTAGTGCCCTCACAGAGCATAACATTCCTGGGTGCCAGCTTGAATACAATGGCCCAGATGGCTTATCTCATGCCAGACAAACAATGACAACTGTTTCAATATTTCAAAATAATGGCAACAAAGACCCAACTCCCTGCAAGAAAAATTCTGCAGGCCTTGGGATTCGTGGCATCTTGCATTCTACTAATACCATTTACAAAACTGCATATGAGGAAATTACAATGGTACCTGAAAAGTGTATGGACTCAGCACAGCCACAGCTTGGAAACAATGATTCCACTCATTCCCTGCCTTCAACAGGAGTTTCTATGGTGGGCACAGGCATGTCACCTCAACAAGGGTCAGCCTTTCACCTTACCCACAGCCAGGCAAACTATGACAACAGATGCATCAGACTATGCCTGGGGAGCACACATGGCAGGACAGTGCATTCAGGGCAAATGGACTACAGATTAGAGACACCTGCATATCAATCAAAAAGAAATGCTAGCAGTGCAGAATGCCCTAACAGCTTTCAAGGACCTTCTACACCCAGAACAACTACTAATAAGGACAGACAACACCACAGTTATGTGGTACAGAAACAAGCAAGGAGGCACACATTCCTACCCTCTATGCAGGCAAGCAATGACCTTGTGGAACACACACTGTCTTACCAGGTTCAATTACAAGCACAATTCCTACCAGGAAAGAAAAACACATTGGCAGACGACCTAAGCAGAAACATCATGGATCCACACGAATGGAAACTAGATCCACAAGTATTTGCAATGATAGCTCAAAAATGGGGACGACCAGACATAGATCTGTTTGCAAGCCCCCACAACCACCAACTTCAAAAATTTTGCACAAGGACCTTCCATCCACTAGCTTGGAAAGTGGACGCTCTCTCATTCATTTGGAAAACATTAACAGTGTATGCCTTCCCTCCACTGCCTCTTCTAGCAAAGGTACTGCTGAAAGTCTGATTAGAGAGGCCACAAATGATTCTCGTTGCACCAGATTGGCCACGCCAACATTGGTATCCAATTTTAAGGACCATGGCCCAGGGCTCACCATGGATTTTGCCACAAATTCCTCACCTGCTCACCCAGCGAGACAATCTGATTCTACACAGCCAGCTCAAGACTTTAAACCTTGCTGCATGGCAAATTACCTAAACAACCAGCCAACACCTTTATCCAAAGCTGTTATGGATGTCATTCTGGAGGCCAGGAGGCCCAGCACCAGGAAAACCTATTCAGACAAATGGAAAAGATTTTGCTCCTGGAACCAGGCTAAAGGCCTAAATCCTCTGGAGCTGATCATTCCTCAGATTCTACAATATTTAACTGAGATGTTACACAAAGGACTTTCTTTTTCATCTATTAAGATCCACGCCTCAGCAATTTCAGCTCATTACAGCACGGATCCTCCTTCATTTTCACATCCACTCCTAAGACAGTACCTCAGAGGGGCTAAGAACTTAAGACCGCCAAGGAGAGCTCCAACACCTACTTGGGATCTCAACTTTGTCCTGGAAAAACTTACACTGCCGCCCTTTGAACCAGCTTTTTCAACTGATTTAAACTTTCTTTCATGGAAAACTGCCCTACTACTAGCAATAACCTCAGCTAGAAGAGTCTCAGAGCTACAGGCACTAATGGC
Source organism: Protopterus annectens (assembly GCF_019279795.1). NCBI lineage: Eukaryota > Metazoa > Chordata > Ceratodontiformes > Protopteridae > Protopterus > Protopterus annectens. The sequence continues at coordinate 441,636,914 of NC_056744.1, read as the reverse complement.
AGTGGAACCTTTCCTCATTTTTCATCAAGACAGAGTTTCTCTACAAACTAATCCTTCATTTTTACCAAAGGTGGTATCCAGTGTGGCCCTAAACCAAACCATTCACTTGCCCACCTTCTTCCCAAATCCCCAGAACAAAGGAGAAAGACTCCTGCACTCTTTGGACATTCACAGGCAATTATGTTACTACTTGGATAAAACTAAGGCTTTCAGAAAAACTGACCAGCTCTTTGTAGCCTATGCTACAGGATCACAAGGAAAAGCTATCTCAAAACAGACCATTTCTAAATGGATAGGACATTGCATACGTTTCTGCTACACACATCATGGGAAACCAGTACCTGCTAACATTAGGTCCCACTCCACCAGGGCTACAACTACATCAGCAGCCTTTCTCAGGGGAGTGCCAACCAAGGATATTCTGGAAGCTGCTACTTGGAGTTCAGTGCACACCTTCACCAAACACTATCACTTACCTCTTTACTCTAAGACTAGAGCTGGTTTTGCCACTGCAGTTTTGCAGGGCCTACTAGCCTCTTCTAACCCTGTTTGACTCCACCTCCCCTCCTTAGCTTTGGGATTCAACCCAAGTGTGATGACTGCAGCAGGGTAACACGATGAACATAGTACAGTTTTGTACTTACCATAAATGCAGATGTTCGAGTGTTCACCCTGCTGCAGTCTAGGTTACCCTACCTCCATCCCCTCTGAACTAGCTGAACCTATCTCTACCACTTTATCCTATACTACCTCTGTGGTGTATTTGCTTGTACCTAAGGGTTTTATTTTATTTTTATATAGCCATATGTATATATATATATATATATATATATATATATATATATATATATATATTGCCTACCTTTTGGGGGCACCTGACATCTGGGGCAAGAAAAACTGAAGAAAATGGCATCGGATGCCTCTTATATATCCCTGATGCACTGACATCAGGGAAGAAGTGACAGCAACTGATGCCGGACCAAGACTTTGGAATTCGGGCCGACTGCGGGACCACCTGACGGCAGGATAACCCAAGTGTGATGACTGCAGCAGGGTGAACACTCGCACATCTACATTTATGGTAGGTTCAAAACTGTACTTTCCTGGCTATGTGACATAGAAGAAGTTATCCTTGTCTGCACAGATGGGCTGGGAGGGGGCTGATGATTGGCAGGAAGCAGTGGAGCAAAAAATGCAGTCAACCAGCTCTGTTCATCCAAAGCTGATGATAAAACCATGTTTCCTGGTATGTGCTGGATCTTAGAATGTTCACATACTGGAACTACAATATCCAGAGCACCTGTCACAGTCCTATTTTGAGCTTACTGGTGAATCCAGATCATCTGTACTGCTCTTACTCTTGAATTGGTCCAATATGGGCATCAGAATACCACCTCACATCCTACATAGGTCCCAAAGTGTGACCATTTCCTGTTTAGCTGGTGAAACTGGTCACAGCACTAGCCTGAAATGAATATGATAATAGCTGGTCCAAGAGAAGAGGCTGGCTCAGCCACCAGGTGCCTAGTCTCCAGACCAGGTTGGAACATCATCTATTGAGTATCCAGACTTGTATGTAGCAGTGATAACAACCTGGGTGAATGTGAAACTTTTAAAAATATTAGGAAGTACCATGGCCAGTTCAGATATTTTCTAACCAGGTCTTCATAATAAAAGACATATCAGCCTTATAGAATAAATCAGATAAAATCAATCACCATAAAACGCTGCTTCCTAACGGCACCAAACACAGTTCAGTAAGCTTCACAAATAGCGGACTTCCAACAAACTGTTAGTATTCCTGATACAGTAAACTCCAGTGGTACTTCACGTTCGTAAAAAAAGTACTTTATTCTTTATGAAACAAAAGTAAGCGCTTTCACCCGTAGGCTTTCTCAAACTTTTACAAACAAACAGACATATTAATTGTTCAAATAGCCCACCCCCGGCTATGATTGGTTGAGAATTCTCACAAGTCAAACACAGTAAGACATGCGTTAAAGCGCTAAGTATATCATTAGAAATATTAAAAACTTCATGTAGATATTCTAATAGATAATACATATCTAAGAATTTGGTACAGATTAAAAATTTTTAAAAATTGTTAAAACAACCTAATATAAAAATCAATAAATCTTTTAAATATATACTTAATAAACCACAAGTTGTATGAAACAGGGCACATAAATAAAACATCACAGTCCATGTTTATATAACACAACATATCCTAATCACGATGGTGAACTTATAAAAATACATCAAACCCATATTCAAAAAGGTGGGGAATGGAAGGGCAACTTGTTCATTTGGGTCTAAAAAGTCTCCTGCCCTTTAAAAAAGGTTTGATCTGAACCTTGTCATTCAAACCTGGTTGTTCATCTGCCCTCCATCTAACAATCCATCTAATTTCACTTTCTAGGGTCCGATTAATTAAGTCACCCCCTCTGTAACCACATACCAACTTTTGTATAACACAAAAACTAAAAGTGTGATCTGGTCCTTCTTTATGATGTTTAGCTAAAGCATTGAACCCTGATCCCAACCTAACGTGGTAAATGTGCTCTCTTATGTGCTCTCTTAACGTTCTATTGGTTTTCCCAATATAAAACGCCGGACATACTGCACATCTAGCCATATAGACAACATCCTTACTGTCACATCTAGTGTCAGTGTTAAAATAAAATGTACGTCCAGTGACTGGATGTACTAAGGTTGTATCACTATTAATATAACTACACTGATTACATTTCTCACATGGCACAGTGTTCACATCAGATGTAACAATTCTTTTCTTATAATTAACATTTTTAGGTTTACATAATAACCTTTTAAGGTTGGGTTTATTCTTGAAAGTTATCTTCGGTTCAGGTCCCACTATTTCACCTATTTTGCTATCTGTCAACAAGATATCCCAATGTTTAGTCATCAGACTTCTCATCTCCTGACTATCCTTGGTAAAAAACATAGACGCTCTCAACTCAGTTTTATCCAACTTGGCTGCATCATATTGGGTAACTTGTTCCGAAAAATAGGGTCTTGCTCTGGTACCCCTCAAACCATCTACCTCTGTGATTGTTTCCTCAATCACATTATCAGAATAGCCCCTATCTAAAAACCTTTTCCTCATTGCCTCCACCTCCATCTTGTATCCATCTTCGGACGGATTAAGCCTAGATGCCCTCATAAACTGTTCTCTCAAAATGTTGTTAAATATATGGTGGGGATGCATACTGTGCCTATGGAGTAATGTATTCCTATGACATGACTTTCTATGGATTGAGGTGTTTAAAAGTCCATTGTCCAACTTGAATATATCTACATCTAAATATGACAACCTGTTATCTGAATAATCAAATGTAAACTTCAAAAAGTCAGTGGAACCATTCAAGTATTCCACAAAATTTTTTAATGTGTCTACATCTCCTAACCAAACCAAAAAGAAGTCATCCACAAACCTACGATACAAACCAACAAATTTCCTGAATAAGTCTGATTTATATACAAATCTGTCCTCCCAAGCTGCCATTACAAGGTTGGCGTAGCTATTGGCACATGATGTGCCCATAGCTACGCCATCCCTCTGGAGGTACACATCCTCCCCAAATACAAAAACATTGTTCGACAGTATTGTTTCCAAGTACAATGTAACCAAATCTATCTTATCAGCTGAAAAATCTGAATGTGTACGTAGATAACCTTGTATATATTGAATACCCGTGTCATTTGGTATCTTCGTAAATAAACTAACAACGTCTAAGGTGACCAAATAGTATTGCCTCCCTTGATCCAATTGGCTAAAATATGCATATAAATCTATGAGAAATTGCTTACTGACTCTGAGTATATTACTATCCATGTCAACTAATGGCCTTAAAACAGTCTCTATATAAATTGATAGTGGCTCGGTCACCCATTCCTGGCCAGCCACTATCGGTCTCATTGGAGGTTTAATCCGAGATTTGTGGATTTTCGGTAAACCTTGAATAACTGGTATTACTGGATTATTAACTTTAAAATACTCATATAATTCCTTCGTAATGCAAGATGACATGATAAGGTCATCAAGCATATAGTATACCTCAAACACTTTATCCTTCACTTCATTCAAGCCTATCTTGAGATAGAACTTGTCATCACTAAGGAGTTGTCTCATACTCTCATTATAATCTGATGTATCCATAAGTACAACAGGACCTCCTTTGTCAGCTGGCCTGATGACTAATTCATCATCATTTCTCATTTCATTCAAAGCTTTCCTCTGATTATAGTTCAGGTTCTGTCCATGTCTTGGACCCTTTTTCCTTTGAAAATAACCATGTATTTCATTTTCAAGAACTCTGCCAAAAACATCTATCACTGGATGTAATTGTGGGATATAGGTACTATTAGGGCGGAACCTAAGCCCCTGTACCTCTTCATTACTTATACCAAAGTCTAACCTGAGTTGTATATTTCTAATAAACATTTTTGTATCTATAATTGTATCTACCACATCATCTCTTCTAGTTGGAATAAAATTAAGGCCCTTATTCAGGACTTGTACCTCATACTCAGTTAAAATTCTACTAGACAAATTCACCACTAGTGAGAGATTTTCTCCCACATCTTCTTCAAAGTCGGGCCCTGGTGATCTTCCGCTGAGCCCTTCCTTTTGTGCCTCCCTCTGCTGGCAGATCGTCTCCTTTCGGAAAAACGACCTTGTGTTATGGGGAAAGGGATACTGTCCCTTTGCACTGATGAATAATTACCATTTCCTCCCTGCATAACCTTAGGCCTCACAACCACATCTGTAGTTGTGGGTACTTTATTCCTATTCAGGGATATATCACATGTCTGCTGCCCTTGTCCCTCCATTTCTAAAAAGTCAATGCCCTCATTGTTATTCCCTCTAGCCATAATATTATCCACTAACGGGTTGCTATTCTCTTTTGTCTGAGACGCAACAGTATTATTCACAGTAACACATGTAGAATTCTCATTTGAAGAGTGGCTAGCAGCAAAATCATTCTCACGTGGTATCTCATGTGCAATACTCTCCGGACACTTCTGTTGAGATGCCGCTAGAGCATAACCACGTCGATTGTTATATGAAACATTATTCTGAGTATTAATATAATTTTCTTTAGGCCAAGTGAAAACCTGACTACTTCTAAAATCACGTACATCTCTAATGATCTTAGATTTCTTTTGTTCAATCAAGCGTTTCTCAAATAGTAATACATCATCTAACATTCTTTCAAATTTACTATTTAGATCAACATTCACATATTTCAGTTTAAAGTCATTAAAATACTGATTAACCAATGTCCTTAACGCATTTTCTTCCGGTGTATGAAACTCAATAAGGAACCTCATATAGTTAAAGCTTAGCTCAATATTGAGCTGCTGCCACTTAAAAAGTAGCTCAGGAAACCTGTCTCCTGACGTGGGCATCTTTAAAATACGTAGCCCACGAGGAACAATCTTTCTAGTAAGGCAGGCTTCAAAATACTGTCGCTGTACCTGTAATTTCTTGAGTCTCGTAAATGCAGTCTCAATATCTTGTAAGTCCTTCATGGCATTCAATAGACCTCCTTGGTTAACAGTATCGTCATTTTCTTCAATGTTGGGTTCGAAGTCTAATAACGGATTATCACTTCCAGCCACACAAGCTTGGAAGCGTGCATCACTCCTGCTGGTTCTCTCCGTTGCCGTAGGCACGTAAGGTAACTCGATGTTCCCATCAGTGTTGGCCATCCTCTTAGGCTGTAGTGCTGAACGAAAGTAAAGTAATAATAAGCAAGTCACCCAAATGCAGCACAGCAAGCCGACAGAGCTTGGAAGCAGCGTTACCAAAAAATAACTAACTTCAATCACCATAAAACGCTGCTTCCTAACCGCACCAAACACAGTTCAGTAAGCTTCACAAATAGCGGACTTCCAACAAACTGTTAGTATTCCTGATACAGTAAACTCCAGCGGTACTTCACGTTCATAAAAAAGTACTTTATTCTTTATGAAACAAAAGTAAGTGCTTTCACCCGTAGGCTTTCTCAAACTTTTACAAACAAACAGACATATTAATTGTTCAAATAGCCCTCCCCTGGCTATGATTGGTTGAGAATTCGAACCCGACATTGAAGAAAATGACGATACATGATCTAAATAGTAAATTTGAAAGAATGTTAGATGATGTATTACTATTTGAGAAACGCTTGATTGAACAAAAGAAATCTAAGATCATTAGAGATGTACGTGATTTTAGAAGTAGTCAGGTTTTCACTTGGCCTAAAGAAAATTATATTAATACTCAGAATAATGTTTCATATAACAATCGACGTGGTTATGCTCTAGCGGCATCTCAACGGAAGTGTCCGGAGAGTACTGCACATGAGATACCACGTGAGAATGATTTTGCTGCTAGCCACTCTTCAAATGAGAATTCTACATGTGTTACTGTGAATAATACTGTTGCGTCTCAGACTAAAGAGAATAGCAACCCGTTAGTGGATAATATTATGGCTAGAGGGAATAACAATGAGGGCATTGACTCTTTAGAAATGGAGGGACAAGGGCAGCAGACATGTGATATATCCCTGAATAGGAATAAAGTACCCACAACTACAGATGTGGTTGTGAGGCCTAAGGTTATGCAGGGAGGAAATGGTAATTATTCATCAGTGCAAAGGGACAGTATCCCTTTCCCCATAACACAAGGTCGTTTTTCCGAAAGGAGACGATCTGCCAGCAGAGGGAGGCACAAAAGGAAGGGCTCAGCGGAAGATCACCAGGGCCCGACTTTGAAGAAGATGTGGGAGAAGATCTCTCACTAGTGGTGAATTTGTCTAGTAGAATTTTAACTGAGTATGAGGTACAAGTCCTGAATAAGGGCCTTAATTTTATTCCAACTAGAAGAGATGATGTGGTATATACAATTATAGATACAAAAATGTTTATTAGAAATATACAACTCAGGTTAGACTTTGGTATAAGTAATGAAGAGGTACAGGGGCTTAGGTTCCGCCTAATAGTACCTATATCCCACAATTACATCCAGTGATAGATGTTTTGGCAGAGTTCTTGAAAATGAAATACATGGTTATTTTCAAAGGAAAAAGGGTCCAAGACATGGACAGAACCTGAACTATAATCAGAGGAAAGCTTTGAATGAAATGAGAAATGATGATGAATTAGTCATCAGGCCAGCTGACAAAGGAGGTCCTGTTGTACTTATGGATACATCAGATTATAATGAGAGTATGAGACAACTCCTTAGTGATGACAAGTTCTATCTCAAGATAGGCTTGAATGAAGTGAAGGATAAAGTGTTTGAGGTATACTATATGCTTGATGACCTTATCATGTCATCTTGCATTACGAAGGAATTATATGAGTATTTTAAAGTTAATAATCCAGTAATACCAGTTATTCAAGGTTTACCGAAAATCCACAAATCTCGGATTAAACCTCCAATGAGACCAATAGTGGCTGGCCAGGGATGGGTGACCGAGCCACTATCAATTTATATAGAGACTGTTTTAAGGCCATTAGTTGACATGAATAGTAATATACTCAGAGACAGTAAGCAATTTCTCATAGATTTATATGCATATTTTAGCCAATTGGATCAAGGGAGGCAATACTATTTGGTCACCTTAGACGTTGTTAGTTTATTTACGAAGATACCAAATGACACGAGTATTCAATATATACAAGGTTATCTACGTACACATTCAGATTTTTCAGCTGATAAGATAGATTTGGTTACATTGTACTTGGAAACAATACTGTCGAACAATGTTTTTGTATTTGGGGAGGATGTGTACCTCCAGAGGGATGCGTGCTATGGGCACATCATGTGCCAATAGCTACGCCAACCTTGTAATGGCAGCTTGGGAGGACAGATTTGTATATAAATCAGACTTATTCAGCAAATTTGTTGGTTTGTATCGTAGGTTTGTGGACGACCTCTTTTTGGTTTGGTTAGGAGATGTAGACACATTAAAAAATTTTGTGGAATACTTGAATGGTTCCACTGACTTTTTGAAGTTTACATTTGATTATTCAGATAACAGGTTGTCATATTTAGATGTAGATATATTCAAGTTGGACAATGGACTTTTAAACACCTCAATCCATAGAAAGTCATGTCATAGGAATACATTACTCCATAGGCACAGTATGCATCCCCACCATATATTTAACAACATTTTGAGAGAACAGTTTATGAGGGCATCTAGGCTTAATCCGTCCGAAGATGGATACAAGATGGAGGTGGAGGCAATGAGGAAAAGGTTTTTAGATAGGGGCTATTCTGATAGTGTGATTGAGGAAACAATCACAGAGGTAGATGGTTTGAGGGCTACCAGAGCAAGACCCTATTTTTCGGAGCAAGTTACCCAATATGATGCAGCCAAGTTGGATAAAACTGAGTTGAAAGCGTCTATGTTTTTTACCAAGGATAGTCAGGAGATGAGAAGTCTGATGACTAAACATTGGGATATCTTGTTGACAGATAGCAAAATAGGTGAAATAGTGGGACCTGAACCGAAGATAACTTTCAAGAATAAACCCAACCTTAAAAGGTTATTATGTAAACCTAAAAATGTTAATTATAAGAAAAGAATTGTTACATCTGATGTGAACACTGTGCCATGTGGGAAATGTAATCAGTGTAGTTATATTAATAGTGATACAACCTTAGTACATCCAGTCACTGGACGTACATTTTATTTTAACACTGACACTAGATGTGACAGTAAGGATGTTGTCTATATGGCTAGATGTGCAGTATGTCCGGCGTTTTATATTGGGAAAACCAATAGAACGTTAAGAGAGCACATAAGAGAGCACATTTACCACGTTAGGTTGGGATCAGGGTTCAATGCTTTAGCTAAACATCATAAAGAAGGACCAGATCACACTTTTAGTTTTTGTGTTATACAAAAGTTGGTATGTGGTTACAGAGGGGGTGACTTAATTAATCGGACCCTAGAAAGTGAAATTAGATGGATTGTTAGATGGAGGGCAGATGAACAACCAGGTTTGAATGACAAGGTTCAGATCAAACCTTTTTTAAAGGGCAGGAGACTTTTTAGACCCAAATGAACAAGTTGCCCTTCCATTCCCCACCTTTTTGAATGTGGGTTTGATGTATTTTTATAAGTTCACCATCGTGATTAGGATATGTTGTGTTATATAAACATGGACTGTGATGTTTTATTTATGTGCCCTGTTTCATACAACTTGTGGTTTATTAAGTATATATTTAAAAGATTTATTGATTTTTATATTAGGTTGTTTTAACAATTTTTAAAAATTTTTAATCTGTACCAAATTCTTAGATATGTGTTATCTATTAGAATATCTACATGAAGTTTTTAATATTTCTAATGATATACTTAGCGCTTTAACGCATGTCTTACTGTGTTTGACTTGTGAGAATTCTCAACCAGTCATAGCCAGGGGAGGGCTATTTGAACAATTAATATGTCTGTTTGTTTGTAAAAGTTTGAGAAAGCCTACGGGTGAAAGCGCTTACTTTTGTTTCATAAAGAATAAAGTACTTTTTTTACGAACGTGAAGTACCGCTGGAGTTTACTGTATCAGGAATACTAACAGTTTGTTGGAAGTCCGCTATTTGTGAAGCTTACTGAACTGTGTTTGGTGCCGTTAGGAAGCAGCGTTTTATGGTGATTGAAGTTAGTTATTTTTTGGTAACGCTGCTTCCAAGCTCTGTCGGCTTGCTGTGCTGCATTTGGGTGACTTGCTTATTAAATCAGATAAAATGTTTGGTTTATTTATTTGTTTATTTAACTTTCTTAACCATGTAGGTGGACTGATACAAGGACCCTTTTTAGTCACGAATGAAACCATTAAGCAGTGGCATTGTAAACATATTTTGCATTCTGGAATGACCTGGCATCAAATAGCACAGTTATAGCAAGACTCACCATATTTATTCCTTGTATTTGGGAGCTAGAAGCTGCGGTGGTGCAGCAGTAGCGTTGTTACCTCAGAGCAAGAGGTTCTCCTGTTCGATTCTTGGCTGGAGTGCGGGGAGTGCCTTCTGTGTGGAGTCTGCATGTCCTCCCTGCGGTTGGGTGGTGTTCGAAAGACATGTGTAAGTGGGTATGCCTTCGTTGAAGGCTGGGCGTCGAGCTGGCACCTCAGCGTTTGTGAAAATCTACTGCCAATCATTAGCGGACCAGAGTTCCGCTGTGGCGACCCCTAACCGAGAAAAGCCGAAAGACAACAACAACAACTGACTAACTGTCCCAACAGAATGTCTAAATAATCTGTTTTACTGCACAACACTGGAATACTAGACAAAGTAAGACATAAAGGAAAGTATGGGAGCTTATGTGCAAATTATATTAGAATGAGGGGCATTTACTAGTTAAACTCCAACCACTTGAAGCTAAGATGACCTAAGGAGTGGTATGATCTACATTGATGCCAAGCAGCAGGTCTGGTTACCCTCTTGTAAGCTAGTTCAGACTTATAGAGATTGTAGTTTGTTGGAAGATGCTCAGACGAGAGAAGTAAAGGTGTTAAGTATGTAATTGAAGTAGATAATCAATTAGTATAGAAGAAAAATAACTTTGCTCTTTAGAAGTAACTTAGCTTTTGGTTATTTTTTTCCAAAAAAAACATTGTGTATACATTTGTTAAACTGTAGTTAATTGCCAGCGATGTAACCAGCAGTTTTGCTGAGATTTTGAGATTACTTCCTCAGATGTTGGTTTGTCCAAAGAGGTTAAGATATGACTTTTTTTTTTGCCATGATGGAGGTGTTGGAACTGTACTTTGATGGGATATAGATATTAGAATGACAATAATCATTGCTTTTGCATGAGAAGAGCAGAACAGGGAGAGATTAGGCCCTGACTTTCACCTAGTTGACCTGGGATTAGCTAGTGACCTGACATTAGAGGAAGTTTTGAGGAATGATGAGAGTGAAAAAAAAATCTAAGCTTGTTTCCTGCCTTTTCTGTAACTAGTCTAGTCCAGATATAGATTTGCTGTATCCAGGACTGTAAGTTTCTGAGCCCCCCAAAGCTTTCTGTGTTGGAGGCAAGCCCTCTAGTTTATCAGTGGGAGTAGTAAGTACTAGCTAGCCTATCAACCACAAGAGGAGTGAGTTCCTGGCCCAGAAATTGTAGTTTATTGGCCGTTTGGGCAGTTTTTCTGTCTCTTTTAAGTTTCTGGTTTAAAAGCCTGTGTTTACATGGGTTTGCACTTGTTTAAGCTCCGCGGATCCAGTTTTGGTGTCCGTCAGACTAGGACTGTTTTGTAAGTTTCTGAGCCCCCCCCCCCGACCTTTCTGTGTTGGAAGGAAGCATTCTAGCTTAACAGTGGGAGTGATAAGCACTAGGTAGCCTATCTACCACAAAAGGAGTGGTTTCTGGCCCAGAAATTGTAGTTTATTGGCCGTTTGGGCATTTTTTCCATCCTTTTCAACTTTCTGGTTTAAAAGCCCATGTTTGCAACACCATGCAGCGGCACTCAGCTGAGGTAAACTATTATCGGTACCAGAAAGTCTGCTCTTCAGTTTTTATTAGAACGTGCTTATTCTTTTACTTCTTGCACTTCAATTAGCATAATCGGTTAGCACTTTAACAGGCTTTTGTAGCATTTATTGTAGCACACTTAGGTGCTATCAGCACTAGCTGTTCCTACACAGTAACAGCACCAGTACTTATTAGTTATGACCAACCCTCCTGGTATGATTGTAGGGCAATTTCCAGTGCCTTATCCAGCTAACCTGGTGCACTTGGGCATTCTGAGACAGTGTGGCTGGTCAAGCGGAGAAGGTCAACACCTGCAACTCACTACATAGAACACACAGCCCTCCAAAACACCAACATCACAACCCACACATAGGAACACAAACCACACACCCATCTTCTCGGAGGCTCTCAATAAAAATTTACCCAAACAACAGAGACCCCGAGACAGAAATGCACTTGACCACCACAACACAACACCAACCCCAGAACACATAGCTCACCACCACAGTGTGCCCCTCAACCCAAGCCCTTAAGGCAAATCACTTTACCCAATGTACTAATCATAGGAGACTCAATTGTGAGGCACACTGATGTCCAACTCACTAGGTTGAACAAGGAGAAGGTGACAGTCACTTGTCTATCAGGTGCCAGGATCTGTCACATAACACATGCACTAAGGTCACTCCACAACAAGTACAAATATGACTCAGTCATTGTCCATGTGTGTGTGTGTGTGAATGACCTGAGATTTACCTCCCTGTACTACATGAAAAGAGATGTGATGGATCTCTCGGATTATGTGGCCCAGGCAGGTATGACCCTAACCCTGAGCAGTATTCTGCCATCACCCAGAATGATACCACAGTACGAGCAGAAAATGATTGACTTCAACAATTGGCTAAGTTTCCAGTGTCATTCTAAGGAGATTCAGTATCTGTCTGCCTGGGATGACATAATCGACAGACCTTGATGCTTTGCCAGAGATGGCCTCCATCTGTCACCCCAGGATTCCGGGTACTGGCTATGGCTCTTGTCACCCCTATAGTGCCTTTTTAGGCAGTGTTCCAAAGACCAAAATTCCACCGTAACAGCTACAAACAAATGCAATCTGAGGGTCATGCTGCTCAGTGCTAGAAGTCTAAATCTCAAGATGCACTTGCTTGAAGCTCTCCTCAAAATGGAGAATGTCGACATCTGTGCTGTAACGGAGACCTGGTTTAAAGAGGCAGAAAGCACCGCTGCACTCCCAGGCTACAACTCATTCCATACCTTTCGGCCCCAGAATATGGCTGGAAGCTCCAAAGCTGGTGGTGTCTCCATATTCTTAAAGGATATGCACACCTGTAGACTGGTAGCCCAGCATAATGCATCTGAGATACTTCAGGTACAACTAACACTGGGTAAGACTGCAATACAAGTCATAGCCTGCTACAGAGCCCCAAACATGTCCCCAGACTCTTACTCCAATTTCCTAAGCACCCTGGAATCTATCAAGGTCCAATCCAATACTCTCATACTGGGTGATTTCAACTAGCCTGCCATCAAATGGGAAAACTATTCAAGTACCAATATACAGGCCCAACGCTTTCTGGAATTTATCAATTCCAATTCCCCGGACCAGCTCATTCTGACCCCCTATAGAAGAACCAACATCCTCGATCTGGTTATCACCAACATGGGAGACTGTTGCTCCACACCTATAGTCAGTTCCTGCCTGGTTAAATCTGACCACAAACTGATCACCATGGAAATCTTCATCATACCCTACACCACCTGCTAAGGTAATCACCCTGAAAAACTTCTCTAAAGCTGACCTTGGGCTAAAAACAGAGGTGGCTAACTTCTCGGCACCTAAGTCAATGGAAAATATCTGCATGACTGCTGAATCATACACCAATGCACTGTATGAGCATGTACACACATGCATGGACCTTGCCATACCAGATAGAACTAAGACGCTCTCCTCCAAAAGATGGAAGTCAATCTGGTGGTCCCCAGTCATCAATAAACTCTACAACAGAAGAAACTGTTGCAGAAAAAAATGAAGTCACAAGACTGGAAAACCTCCATTATCAGTCTCAACAAAAAGCTGAGATCCCTTATCAAATCCTCTAAAGCCAGCTATGAAGGCAGAATTCTGGCTGACACCAAAAACAACCACAAAGCCTTCTATAGCTGTATCAAAGACCTCAAAGCCAATACCCAGATTTGCTCTGAGTTATTGTACAATGGCACATCCTATACTGAGCCAACAGATACAGCCAACATACTGGCCGACAGATTCAGTGCCAACTTTACCCCCCCCCATGGGCCCTATCACAATACCAGAAGAAAGCCTGGTACCCACCATTTCTGCAGCACAGATAAAAGCTGCATTGTCCAAAGCCAAAAATACAGCGTCCATGGGACCTGATAATATCCCTGGCTGCGTCCTGCATGAGCTACAAAATGAAATGGCACCACATCTGTGTGCCCTGTTCAATCACAGCCTTACCTCAGGCTATGTCCCTAATGAATGGTGCACACTACAGTCATCCCACTCCATAAAGGGGGAGCAACTACAGACCCTAGAAACTATCGCCCCACTAGCCTGATGAGCCAGGTATGCAAAGCTATGGAGCACATCATCTTGGACCTGCTTAACAAAGATATAGACATTCTCTAAACTCTTGACCCTACACAGTTTGGCTTTGTCCAGGGGAGATCCTGCCTGCTGAACCTGCTTGACTTCTTCAAGGCAGAGACCAAGGCTGTGGATGTGGGTAAGACTGTGCATACAGTCTACCTCGACCTGGCAAAGGCCTTTAATACCATTCCCCACTCAGGTATCATTGATAAACTCACCAAACGAGGCATCAATCCTTACATCACTAGTTGGGATGCAAATTGTCTCACAGACAGGACCCACAGAGTGAAAGTTGCAGATTTCAAGTCAGACCGTCGATCAGTCATGAGTGGAGTCCCACAGAGTTCAGTCCTGGGCCTGCTCCTGTTTGGCATCTACTTCTCAGATATCCAGGCCAACACAGAAGTACTCTGGATGACCAAGTTCGCTGATGACTGCAAGCTAGGAGCAATTATCAACTCCCCAAGTGATGCAGACATCCTACAAAAGGGCCTCTCTGAGACCAGTGACTGGTGTCGGAACCATGGCCTGAAGCCTAACGCCAAAAATGCATTATCACCCCCTTTGGAAAAAAACTCAGTTCCCATGAATTACCACATTGATGGGAACCCACTGAACACTGAAGGAAACATAAAAGATCTGGGCACCCAGGTCGACAGCCACCTCACCTTCAACCACCACATTGCTACTGTGGTCAGAAAGTCCTTCTACGTGGCACATCTTACAACCAAAGGTTTCGCAGCCAGGAAGAAAGTGGTCATCATCCCTCTTTACTCATCCCTCATTAGACCAATCATTGAATATAACGCCCCATTTGCCATGTACCTGACCAGAATCCTACAACAGCTGGAGAGGCCACAAAAGTACCTCACAAAAAGGATCCTAGGCCTTAAACACATGTCCTACATGGCCAGACTCAAGAAACTTCAGCTGTTCTCAGTCTCTTATGTGTGTAGGGGTGAAAGCGCTTAGTATTGTTGTTATGTTATATTTGCTTCGAGTCTGCTTTACTTTTCATTCTGTTTGAAAGAAGGTTATTACATTAAACAAGTCAACACTACACGGACTTGCCTTATTTTGTTTTCTCAGTCTCTTATCGTCTACTTAGAGGTGATCTCTGCTTGACTTAAAAAGCCATGTCTGACCCAGCCCTACTTGAAATGCTACACCTAAAGAAATCCCAATCCCCCTGCGCCACACGCTCCAGAGATCACAACCTCATTACCACAATTAACAGAACATGCTGGAGGGACAGGTTCATCTCCCAAAGACTGCCTATACTCTGGAATAAGTTTCCCATTCGTGTCAAGCAGAGCACCTCACTGGCCCTCTCCAAGATAAATCTTGACGAGTGGATGGGTAACAGAAAGTTCACTCCAGGGATCATTCCAGTTGCCCTACTGGATATCGGCACTGTGAACTAACATCGGGTGGCATGGTGTGCCTGGGCAATTTCTTTTGGGCTAGGCTTGTAAAGTCTCCAGGGCCAATAGCCTAGTACACACCTATGAACCTATGAATGTCTGAAAATAGCTAACCCAAGAGGCCACCCACTCTTCTACAAAGCCAACACATACATAAGATTGAGGTGTACAAGCTTGCAGTATGTGTGCCAGGGAAATGTAGATGTGCCAGTCCTGTTTCTTGAGGTAGCTCTCCATTATTTGTGATGTGTGAATGCAGCGAGTCATGCAATGCAAGTGTGATACCAGAAAACCAGAAACTCTGAGCCTGAGAGTTCACTATCAGCCAGTAAAGGGAAGGATTAGGGTCATAAAGAGAAAAGTCCCTGCTGAGTGTCTGGATGATAACTTGATCATGGGAGGTGAGAGGTGGGTTAATGGCCAGAAGGTGTGAGTAAGAAAAAGAAAGAAGGAAAGGAAAAACAATAGAATAGCACAGTTTTGGTCTTAGTAGTACTAAGATGAAGCCTCATTGTTTTAAGCCATAACTACAGTGAATCAAAGCTGAATTGCTGGATTCAAATTTAGCATTAACCATGAAAAACAAACTACCATTTAAACATGTTGCATAATTGTCTTGTAGACTGTATAAATAAAATGACAGGAAGTGTAGTTGCCACTTGCTTATAGATCTTCTTTTGGTGGTAGACCCTTGGTATCAGGTCCCAGAGAACTGGACAGTCCTCACAATCTTCAGGTGGCTCTTAGTTTTTTTCCATCAATATACTTTATAGATGAAGATGGATGTGTTGCTTGTGTGCTGGGAACTCAGTTCATCTCCTACACAATACATGGATTATTCCCCCAAAGAAAAAGAGACATACATCAGGTAGTTGGAGATAAACAGCAATTCCCATGGTCCACTGGCCATGGAGACAAAGTCTGCTTCTGGAGCATTTTCAAATCTGATCAGGCAACTAGTTATTTGTGTGCTACTTAAACATACAAAAGGACATGAGGTGCGCAGGGAAGCAGTACTCTTTAAGCAGTGAGCCACAGGCATAAGCTAACTTTCCAGGGGGGGGGGGGGTTGTAACACAGTACCAATCTTTCTGAGCCACTCATCCAGTCCTGTTGTTGCTTTGAAGATTCAGACACCATGCATGGTTAGGGTCCTCTGAATGTGGAGCATTTCCAAGATCAGAGAATGTAGTCCTCTTTATCTTCTGCTCATTCTCATTTTAGCAGGACAGAGAAATATTATTAACAATCCTATTCTCTTCTGTCTTAACATGGACGGTTTCTGTATACATTTCTGCCATTCCTGCTGATTCCAAGGGTCATCTCAGAGTTTAAGGATGTAAAGCCTTTTCTCAAGGTTAGATCTCACCTTCATTCTTGCTTTTACTCTCTCTCCTTCTTCTTTTTCTCCTTTTTCTATCAGCGCTAACCGGCACAGCATACCATTAGGATGTATACCTTAATCTCATGTGAAATGTCATTGTTAAGATTAACACCTCTCTATGCATTGTTCAATGCCTCTGTAGTCATCACAGTAAAGTGTTCATAACATTATCTATGTGCTAGTTAAGGCTTCATATTGAAAAGCTGACACACAAAGAGCCAAGTGTTTACAAAAAAAAAAAAAAAAAAAATTATCGAACATCTGTTTGTAGGAAAGCAAGCCCCCTTACCCTCTCAAATGTATATATATGCCAACTCAAAGATTACCATTCTTCTGAGAAAAATGACTATTCTGAAAAATGACAATCTTGGACTTGGTATTTGTAAGTCCAGATATTTGGCCATTCAATCTCAGGATTACAGGACTCGTTGTAGCGGATCCCATCATTTCAAATGGTTACCACTAATAAACACTGTAATTGTGCTTTTGCACCAGGGAAATGTCTGAAGAGGGTCAAATGATCAGACTACCTACCAGGTTAATAAATATCCAATAATGTAAAATAAATAAAAGATCAAAACTTATTTTCTTTACTTCTTAGTGGCTAAGGATATGATTTCAGGTTCTTTGTTCCTAATGATACAGGTAACTCTTTTGGTTCAGGTCAGGGATGTCCCTCACAGTTGTGGGTGAGAGCCTGATACACTACAGGGCTTGGCTTCTCATGTGCATCCCTTGATCCCACTGAGGTGCAAGAGTTGATTGAAACTTCAAAGAAGCCTTCTTAAGGAGAACTGTACCTCCAAGTGGTAAAGTGCTACTGTGCACCATCCTGGTTATTCAGTTTACAGGTGGGCTTGACTTCTCTCAGACAGCTGTATGATTTTCAGCCTGAGCTGTACATTTCAACTATCTGTGCACATCATAACTTTGT
The DNA here is from genome assembly GCF_019279795.1 of Protopterus annectens. Classification (NCBI taxonomy): domain Eukaryota; kingdom Metazoa; phylum Chordata; order Ceratodontiformes; family Protopteridae; genus Protopterus; species Protopterus annectens. The sequence goes on along the minus strand of NC_056744.1, from coordinate 441,619,054 downwards.
GAAAAGTAGGATTATGACCCATCAGCAGCTGATCATGCTGTTCCTTAAAGGCTGCATTAGATGTCTTCTTTTAAAGGACCCCCTCATCTCAGTGATATTTGATCTTCATGTTTGACAGTCTTGCCCATCTTTCTTTAGACTGCAACCTCAGCCACACTGACATTTGTTTCTTGAAAAATGCTTTTACTAGTGGTTGTCACCTTTATAGGTTGAATCTCAGAGCTTCAGGTCCTTATATGTTCGCAATCATATGTAGTGTTTTACAAAACCGTGATGTCACTCAGGACAAGTCATGCATTTTTCTGATGGTGGTTTCAGAATTGTCCCTGAACTAATCCATCTATCTCTCAGTTTTCTTTGCATGAGTAAAAAACAGGGGAAGAAAAAGTTCTTTACATACTAGACATACACCTGCAGTTTAGGCACTATCTGAAGTGATTCCATGAAGACATCCCAGTTGTTTATTTTGTTTCCACCAGAGTGGAAAGGGATTGCAGCTGCTGGGCAGACACTTTCCAGGTGGAATGTGTTTTGGTATCAGTTGGCTAACTGGAAGTAAATGCCGAGTTCAATGGTCATTCTACTAGAGGACTGCCTACCACTGCAGGTATCTAACTGCACCTCTTCATCAAGTATTACTGTCTCAGACTTAACTCTGGGAGTTAAGCCTTATTTGGGAAAATACAGTACTCTAGGATTCAGCTGCTTGAACTCCTTGCTTGTGTAATTAAGAATTGCAGGTTTTACATTGTTGATAGAGAAAAATCTGCATTGTGTATGTTATTGTGTTCTGCATACCAAGTGCATTTTTCATCACTTTTGCTACACTTTAGCCTTGTTGTTTGGCCTTCAAACAGATTACTCTGGTTACTCAACATAAAAAAAGGAAAACAAGTGAAGTGTAGTGTTTGCAAAACGTCCTTCAATAGGTTAGTCTCTACTCACTGAAATTATGCTTTAGAACCATTTTCCAGTTTTGCGTATAATCAAAAATGACCTTATGACTTGTACACTGAGCCCTCTTAACCCACTGTTCAATCAAAATATCTCTTTCCTCCCTTCTGAAACTTCATTACTTCTGCTGTTTCCCGTCTTTGTCTCATAACCATACTCCCTGATATTTTTCATTCATAGCCTTTATTCCCTGCCTCTATAACCTCAAGCATTTTTTAACAGTTCAAAATGGATCCATGAATCATTTTAGAATATTGCCACTTTAATACTTCTTAAAGATATCTTTTATATTGATAGCATTTCTTTGAGCATTTTTGTTGGTAACGCATTGTGTTCAAATGTCTCTACTTCTTTCTCTACACCTAGTATCTATCCTCCAAAATGTTACACCACTTTATATTATTACATTAATTGCATTCTAATGTTATTAGTTTTTAACTATTTGCCTATGGTATTGGTCAAGGCTGATGATGGTTATCGGATCAGTCTACTTCCCTGGTTAACAAATACGTAAGCAAACAAAGCTGAAAAAAATCCAGCCATTTATTTTATGATTTTTGAGATATTCTAATAGCTATTTTTTTCTTTCCTCAAATCAATATCATGGTTTATTTTCATGCCTTGATAAGTTATTCTTTGAAACCCTGAATGCTGCACAGGTGCCATATGTCTTTATATATATATATATATATATATATATATATATATATGTGTGTGTGTGTGTATATATATATATATATATATATATATATATATATATGAAGATTGAATGAGGTTTCAGTAAGTGGCAACACTGTATCTTTTATTTAATTAAAATCAGTATATTAATAACACTTTCTGTGCACTGTGAAAGAAATTACCTCATCATTCACATTATTTTCAACTTAATGATTGTCTTGACCTTTAAGGTTTTATTGTGTGTAACTGTTTCAGCTCACATATTTAGAAGAATGTGTGTATTATTACATAAAAAGTAATTAATGTACATTTATAGAAAAAAAATATTTTTCATCGCACTTTAGCGTGGACTACTCAGTTTCTTTTGTATGCCTTGTAAGACTGACACACTGCTGCCATCTGGTGGCTCTCCAAGGAACAGCAGCATTTCTCCGTGAAGTTTGAACTTTCACCCTTGCCTCTGAGACACTAATCACATGATTCGGGCACGTTATGGCTCCTGTTACAAACTGTGTTGAATGAGCTTGTAGTCCTGCAGTTTTTAAATCCAAGGGCATCTTCATTATAGACCTAAAACGACCCATGTGCAGACACAGGGGAGCTGGTTCCGTCTGATTTTTGATCACCGCTAATAAATATTATAGTACGTCTGCAATTGCTGCTTGCATCTGGCCTTTTGTGTTATGGAGACAGAGGCTACAAGTAACAGGAGAGAGGAAGTAAGTTTGTTTACATCTGTGATTGCCAGGAGAAAGAGTAATCTGATGAAATCTACATATTGCAGTTCATTGTTATTTCCTGTTTCAGTAACATCTGTGTGATAAAAGGTTCTTAGTACCTTTTTATATTTCTTTTTCTTTTTCTTTTAGACATTTTTGCGAGTAAGAGCTAATAGGCAGACCAGGCTAAATGGTAAGTTTTCTTCTGCAGAGCTATATATTTATATGTATCTTTTTTAAGTTATTGTTTTGCAGTTTCATAATTTCAGGAACGTTTTTATAATATTAGTTTCTAATTCTGTACTGTTTTTGTCAAATATGTGTATGTCTTACAAGTGAATTAATATTTTATTTATTTATTTTTTTTTGGAGGGGGTGTCTGAAATTGTTGACACTACAGTTCAGCATCTTAGATATCAGACTCAAACGTTGCAAGGTATGGTGGGTAAAGTTGACTCATCTGGTTTAGGGGATTTGTATTGCCTTAGGTTTGTTGATGGTTCCTCTGATTAGTATGTGTCATTTTGTGTGATCATGTGTGCACAGGAGGTTATGTTGTTTATGGTTAAGATGAGGTACACAGGCCCACTGCAGTCCATTTTAGATAAGTTTTGCTGGCTGATTATTGCTTTACCCTTTATGTATAATTTCATATTTCCCCAGAATATATTTTAATCATTTTATAAAGCGTGCCTGAATTCCCATCCTTTGGTAATCTTCTGTATTATGTCATTGCAAGATCCCTTTTACCACCATTCTTCCACTCTGGCAGTATTTCTATTTAGGTGGCATGCACTACTGGGTTAAAGTGCTGTAAGGAAGTTTGGTACGTGTCATCCAGCCAAGAATTAAGGTGTTTCTCTATGTATCTTCTCTCCTTGGAAACCAGGATTTGCAGTGCTGCAGCAGAACTGTATTTAGACTGTTGAGGTTGCATTGAGTAAACAGCTGCCATCTCCACTAAAGTACACTAAAGGATCTCTGACTTACAGCATGGTAATGCAAAATGTCTAGAACCTTGTCCTCACTGCTTCTTGTGGCCAAGTCTTCACTGTCCCAGGGTGCTGAATGGGTGCTGTTTGGGCAGGCTGTCAGTATTCAGTTATTATTTCCAGGCAAGTGCTTGCCTGCGAGTTATCATCTGGATGGTGGTAGGAAAATGTGTGTGTATATTTTGTGCATTGATGTCATATTGGTTTGCTGAAGAGAAAAATGAATGCTTGCCTTTGCTAAGTCGCAGCCATGCTGCTTGTGATGCCATTTCTGAGAACAATTGTCCAGAGAGGTTTGGAAACATGACAGCCTTAAGTGAACAAGAGGGCAAGAACTGGAAGTCATGCTGGGGAAACTTCTTACAAGGGATGCTGTCACTTTGCTTCTGTTTTATTTATGTATGTGTTAACAGTGAGAGCTGATCCATGTGGATGTTTTTCAGACGCAGCCCAAGTGCACTATCTGGTTAAGTGACTTGCTTAGAGTCATGCAGATGTTAAACGGAAACAGGGAAACAAATCCTAGTCTACTGGAAATTCATTAACAGCTAATCTTCTGTGTTAATTGCCAGATATCTATCTTTGTGTAGCATGTTTCTGCATGCAGGATACTATACTTTCAATTTGGATTGTAAATCACAAACTTGGAGTACGTGCTTGTTACTATGAGTTGGACCTTTTGTGCATCTGCTAGGAGAGGGAATTAGTGAGCACCAGTTTGTTGTGGGATTTAGGCTTGATCTGTGTATCAGGTAGAGGTGGGAAGATTCAAGAAATTAATGTTTCTAGCCCAGCTGAGGCACAGTAATTCTGTAATTGTTAAGATCTCACATTTTATGTGATTGCCGCTGGTAGAGTCTTGTGGGATGTCAAAAGGCAAAGAGGCCATTTTGTTCATTTCTTTGTGGGGGGGGGACTTTTGCTGGCTCCCTGCAGCTTATCATTGGTTGCTCCCATGCCCTCATCTCATCCAGTGGATCTACTGGACGTGCTTTATCTCCTGTAGACTACCCCAACCCATTTACTGGGCCACTGAGGAAGTTGAGGAACCTGGGACTCTGTCACACTGCTGCCGAATCCCCCCTTCCCCCCTCATGCTCTTGTCCTGTTTCCAGGATATGATGTTCAGTGAAAGCTGTAAGCATTGTCCTCCCTACAGTACGTCATCCTCTCTCAAGTCCCAAGCCTTCACTAGGAACCTGTAGCAGTGCTACCGACTGTGCAGACCCCCCCCCCCCCCGGGGTGGGCATGTCTAACCTTCCTGCCTGCCCTGTGAAGAACCTGAGCCACTCGTTGAACTTAGGTTGCCTGGACCATAGTCAGGGCATTTTACTGTATGCCACAGAGCAGGTGCTAGCAGTTTGTACATTTAGTGCAGTTTGTAAACTGTTTTTGTTTGTGAGTGTTAGACTGAGGAGTCAGGTTTTTCCACAAGAAGCCGCGGCATAATGTTGATACCCTTAATGAAGTGGTTTAGTCAAACAGTATCTGTATTACATGGTAATTAGTTGTAGTTGACAGAAGTTCTGTATGTTTGTAGCCATCTTTCGTATATGCATGTCTGATCAGAATGTTAAGTGTTCCTACATAACTGTCAGATTATTCGATTAAAGTTTAAGAAGTTTGTCAACAGAGGTGTAATTCCGACATGAAATAAATTATGCAGGTTTTATGTTGACATACATTTAACTAAAAGTTGATTGATAAGTCTACAGATTTTGTTTCGTGGAATAAATGTACACTTTGTTATGGTTAAAGTTGACATTGCTCTGTTGCAGTAGCAGAGCAGTGAACATCATTTGTTTAACACAGGGCAGTGCAGTATTGTGTTTCTATAGGGTGTCTGCTGAGCAGTGTTGTGGAAGTGTTTTTTTCTCCATCAGAAGTGAATGGTTGGATGTTGCACCACTAATGTTTGCTTCAGCTGCCAGCAACAAGGAACAGGTTTTGTTATGCAGTATGGGCTGTGTGCAGTGGGACTGTGCTTATTCTGTTTGCACAGTGGAGGTATGCACAGAATTTTGCACCATTTATTTTGATGATGTCCTCTCCTGGCTACTCTAGTGAGTTATTTAAATTATTGTATTTGTGCATTTCTACTGGGTGATTAGTGCTACTGCTTCCTCACAGCACTTTAGTTCAGATATTAGATGAGGTGCTTTCTGTGCCAATTCGGCATGTGCTTCTTATGCCTGAGTTTGTTCAGTTCTTCCACTTCCTGCTGTGCCCTGAAGGTGTGCTGTAGGCAAATTGCTGATCTTACCTGAATGAATGGAGGTTTGTGTGCATAGACCTCGAGAATAGCTTTTTAATGTGTTGACTTTAACATTTTGCTTCTAAAGCTTAAAAGAGTGTCAGTTTCCAGATGAAGTGTGTACCTGGTTTAAAAAGAAGAATCTTTACAATGGGTACTGACCCTGCTGATGCTAACCCATTACCTGCTTCTGTGGGCATGCCCCAGGGTTCATTGCTGGAATAATTACTATTTTCCATTGTTCAGTAATGACCTCCCATAAAGTATACAGGTTTGAGTATCATTTTATATGCTGATGACATTCTCATTACTAGGATATCAACATCACAAGAGTTAAATTTCCAACTCGTTAGAAAATGATATCAGGCAACTTAGGAATTGGATTACGTTAATAAGCTATAACCTTAAATACAAAGAAATCTATATGTATGCTAGTTGGAACAGACAGGAGCTTTATCTCAGCACACCCCTTAACATTTGTAACACCCTTTACTATCCCTTCCCATCCATCACTCATCAAAAATAATTGGGCCTTCTATTGGACCAAATGTTCTTTTTTTACCTCCTGTAGATACCCAGGCACATAAGGTACTTCACAGGTCAGAATAGTCTAAAAGGTTTCCTACATGCTAACAAAAGATTGAAGGCAGTCTAGCCATCAGTGTTTTACTCACTGTTAGAATATTTACTCCCACTCATAACATTACACTCACCTGAAAATACACAGCTTCTCCGCTTCTCCAGAAGGCAGAAAATAAAATGTTATGATTCATTCATTTGACCCCCCTCCCAAAACACCACAGTGTCACTCTGGCAAAATGTAACTGGCTTCCAGTGGATGGTAAAGATTCCTTCCTACTTAATCTGCTGACCTTTAAACAGCATCTCCAGTTTGGAAACTCCTCTTACTGCCTCAGTACTGACTCCAACCTCCTCATTAGACCACCCTACACCATTGCAACTACCAGGAGGTCTTACTCTAAAACAGGACCAGTGGAGCACTCAGACTTTAGAAAATTACTAAAGTATTGCATAACAGTCAGTTCAGTGTTGCTGTGTTTGATAGTCATGTCTATCTTACTGCCATAGAATGCCACCTGCATTTTCTGTAATACAGCTGTACCACTACCTTGCTGTTCCAAACTGTTTCCCCTACATTTTAAGTGCATATTTATCATTTCACACTTTTCCAACTCTTTTCCTTACATTTCTGACTCTACTTAGAATATCCCCTTTGCCATCTACCTCATGTTTTCAGGTCTATGTTTAACCGTCGAATAATGTTTCCATCAAACGGCTAAACATTAAACCCTAACCATCGAATGTTCATTCAGTGAATGGGAAAGTAACTAGCTGACCAACACTTCCTGTCTGCCTTTTTTTCCCCATTGTAACGGGGTCTTGGAGTTGGTATATATAATTAAGGGGGGTGTTTGGGGGTGTGGGGAGAAGCCCCCCCCTAGGTTTGAAATACTGCATTTTGTGAGATGGGGAAGTGTTGTCTAGCTAGTTACTTTTCCTGATGAAAAAAATTAATGTTTAGTAGTTAGGGCTCGATATTTAGCTATTTGATGGAAATGTTATTCGATGTTTGTTTAAACACAGACTCCATGTTTTCCCCTACAAGAACACTGATACTGTCACTACTATGTGTGCCTCAGGTATGTATATGACTAATCTCTTTGTCATCCTTAATGGAACTCGGTTGACTTGCCTCCTGTTTTGCAACAGGAATCAAAATGGTCTACTGTTTCCTCCTCCTTGCTGTAGTACTTATTTCTCTCTCTCCTTACTTGTCTCGCAATCTATAATTTGTGATAGACACAACTTTGCTTCCACACTTCCAAATTCCCTTGCACTTTCCCTAACTCCTTAATACTAATTTCTCTTCAAGTCAGAAGTTTTGCCATCGCAGTATGTGCAACTGATTTACTGCTGTGCCTCAATTACAGTTACATTTTATATTTCGGTTTATTGTGAATATTGTGCTATTATTCTGATTCTGTTGTAATTGTTCTTTACATCTCATCATGTTGTCTTCCTTTGTAATTTTTGGCCTAGATTATGCCTGAAAAGGGTCTTTAGACAGGTGAATCTACTTGGATAACAAATGTATAAATAAATAAGTTGTGTGCGTGTGTGCTCGTGTGCTAGCGTGCATGTGCTTGCACTAATGCATCCTGTAATGGGGCTGATACCTCTTCAAGTGTAATCTTCTCTGCCTGGTGCACTTTTAATTGTCTGCATAGGTTGTAATTCCCCAGCAACCTGAGCTGGGTTAAGTAGGTAATTGGAGAATTAATGAATGGATAGGTGGCTACTGACTGACGACCACCATCTTTCCTTCTGGGCTATTGTTTTCTGTCACATTAGTGAGTGCGAACTGTCCATTATTGTCTGTTAAATGGTGTGCTGTGGTTGGGGATTGAAATTGAATTTTAGTATGGCAATTTAACTGTGAGAGTTAAGATTTTTCAGGTGTTAATCAACTTTATTTTGTACGGTTCCGTTTAGTTCCTTCAGTTTCTACTTGGAAACTGTCAGACTCTGAGAAAGTTACTAAACCAAGCAATGCTCCTTTCTCAGCCCTGAAAGGAGGCACTTTTGTCCAGTCGACTTACTATGTTAGCAAATAAAATAAATAATAATTAAAATAAGTAAAAGAATGGCTGTATTCAGAGGGATTGGGACAAAAGTGAAACAAACCTTTTGATTTCCTGAATGGTGGACAATGACTGGAAATTTGGCTGCCCAAAGGGGGAAACATGCATGTTTCTGAAGTTTGTTGAGGTGCTTGATTACCCATTTGGCTTGCTTATGCAGGAGAAGGTATTACTGTGTTCCTGGTTTCACATGGCTATGTTAGCTCATTAAACATGTATTAATTCTTCTGAGCCAAAATTAATTTTTTTACTCAAGTCCATAAGTCCTCTTGTCCTTTGAGATGTAAAATATCTGTTCAGGAATAGAAAGTTTACAACTTCTACACACTGGCAAAATATTACACATGCTGTTTATTATAGCACTTGCTACCAAGGTATTACAGTGTGTTTTTACTATTTCATTAGTACATTATTTTTATTTATTTGATTTTTTTCTGCCCCTGATGATTTGTTAAACACACTCCATATTTACCAGTTCTGTTGTGTATTGATCTTCTAACACATTCCGTGTATATTGTTTCACCCCCGGTGCACTCCGTGTATATTGTTTCACCCCCGGTGTTGTTCATAACAGTTTGTATCAATTCTGTAGTTATTGTACTTGCGATGCATTTCATTGTATTGTATTGTAATCTACTGCCGGATGTTTTTTCTGTCTTAATTTTTTTTGTACTATTTGTTTGTGTATTACTTTGTACAGATATTTGCTGTTGTATATGTATGGAGCTTTTCTGCCCAGGTCGCCACTGAAAATGGACTTCCAGCCCAGTCGGACACTTACCTAGTAATAAATGTAAAATAAGTAAATAAATGTATGTATTTATTTATTTATTTATTTATTTATTTTTCTTTCTTTGATGACCAGGTTAGGGCCACTAGGCTAGTACTTTCTTTTCAGGGAGACCTTGGGTGGTATTTACACTCGGAAGATTTGGTCAAGGCATTGGATAACTTAGTGCACTGGGATTTTTTTACATTCTCCTGAACTACAACTAACTCAAGCAGATAGGGCATTGGTTTAACATGCTATCCAAAGGATGGCACCCTCAAGAGTGCAGCAACTCCCCTTCTGCTGCATTGCAGTATATAAGATATTTTGGTGAAAAATATATGTAAGCTGACTTGGCTTTTATCTTATTTACTTTTCTTTTAAATGGGTCATTCACCCGTCACTGCCACTTGTGTCCTCCTGTAATCCGTTCTTCAGTAGTGTTTTTGATTTTGTCTGATTTTTCTTGCTTCAAAAAGCATCCAAGAATGTTTGGCATAAGAGTGAAACAAATGTGGTGCAGGGAAAATGCTTTTTCTTGTAAACTGCTGTCCTGAGATGTTGGATCTGTCACTGTGTATTCTGCTTAAAGATCAAGTGCTGCTGTCACATTAATGAATGGAAACCCCAACCATCACTTCCAATAAACCTAAACTTGAAGGAGTCTTCCCAAAGGCAGTAGAGGCTGGCATTTTGGTGGGTTATCCCAAAGGGGACCTAGATCTGTTGAGGTAGCAAGGTCAGAATACTGTTTTTTTAATTAGTACTGATAGATGCAGTCATCCTTAATTAGGTTTCTAATCTCACTCCATGTGTTTTTCTCTCTCTCTCTTCTTGTCTTCTTAACAGCTTTCTGTATTGCTGGAAGAAATCTAGAAAGTAGGTAGCAACTATTGAAACTTTTCAGATTTTGCCATGCAGTTGCTGTACTTTGAACCAGTTAAGTATTTTATAAGATTGTTGCAGGGTCTGCTGTGTTGCTTTTTTATGGGGCAGGAAGCAGCACATTTTGAAATACTGAATCCTACACTTTGTGCTTGTCTGAGGGCTGGACCCTTAATTAAGAGATGAAGGAATTAAAAGATAAACCGCAATCAGAACTGTTGTATTCTGCTGTACTTATTAACACCACACTTTAGAAATGTAGAGTGTATACACTGAGTTTGATACTGTTACTTAAAAAATGGTTGTGTTTGGTGCAGTTCTCTGAAACAGTAATGTATGGTTCTAATGCTGGTTACACTACCTGTGGGACATTTCTGCAGCATTGTGGGCCAACAGAAGGAAGTAGCTTCTTCTGTTTGGTGCCTTTTCCCTTGTCTGAGAAGGGGCTGTGGAACTTTAATAGTAGAAACTTGTAGAAGTGTTGGCACTTTTCATGGTGTGAAAGGAGATGTTTTGATATCATATAGCAGGATGCCCACCATTATGCCCACATAATTCTGGCATTCAGTTTGTACACAGGATGGGAAGTAATGGCAGTTATCAGTTGCACATTTATGAGTGTATGGTAGGATTTACTTTTGCCTTTAAAGGTTTGGACTTGACAAAATATTCTAGACTAGTGTGAGTAAATACCACTATTGTTATATTTTTAGGGACCACTTTTGATGAAACAGGCTTTAACATTTGACTGTAAAGCACTGAAAAACTTGACTAAACAAGAACTTCTTTCTAGCAAAGACACTCTTCCCTGTTCAACCTTCAGTGTTGCCTTGTTACATTCCATAAAACCATTAGCCCTTTTAACGGGTCAGTCGTCCATAATGTAACTTATCCCAGAGGTAATAACTTCCCTTTTAATCCAAGAGCTGTTTCCAATTGTAAGGTTTTTGGCAGAATGTGTGAAACACCTTTCTTGGATGCTGGATCTGCAAACTGCTAATTCTTCTCCTACTTTCCACAGGATGTGGTGAATCTTTGCTGTCTGAATTAATTTGTTGCTTATCCACCACTCACTGGTTCAGTACAGAGATTTCAGCCCTAAGTAAATCAGTTGATGCAACAGTCACATCTTTTTCCTCTGGTTTAGTGTGCTGCACGTTCTACCAGTTTTAATATTTACCCGTTTGCCTTTCCTCTATGCCCAAGAATTCTGCGTTATGGGCTGATGTTTATTTTTCTGTCTATATATTTGAATCTCTATATATTTGAATCTGTCCAGTCTTCAAAGCGTTCATGCTGAGTCAGTGTATAAGCTGGTTGACCATTAAAAGATCGTGGCTCTGAAGCTTGACCTGAACTAGTGTGAACAGCGAGCACAGATAGTTGAAATACCAAAGACTGGCAATATCTAAACCCAACTTTGCCCCTCTTCCGGACCCGTGGTAGCACTTGCTCATGGGTTGGGAAAAATTTGGTGTTTCTGCATTCAGGGTTGCAGTCAATATAGTGTATATTTGGCTATCTGCGTTTTGGCAGTTTGTTTCCGTGATTCCGGCAGTCAAGCTTCCAAGCCTCATCCTTGTAGTAGGAAAATGTAGATTCGTTCTACGTCTGCTGTTTCTTTATGTATGCTACATTATGGATTGACTTTGCATCACTCTGTATCTGTTAGACTTCATAATCAGAGGTAATATATCTGTCCTGGAAGTGCTGTCCATTGCAGGGCACTGCCTTCCAGACAAATCTTTGACTCTTATTACGTGTGTGTGTACGTGTGTGAGAGAGATGAATGGTATGCACCTACATGTACATTTTGGGTTTTACAAAGATCACCATGCCATCCTGTAAAATAGCGACTTCAGAACAGACTACTCATTTATGGTACACGTTGTCTCCCAGTCTCTTATTTTTGATCTCTTGGGTGTAATTGGGTATTTAAGGCTCTGCAGATCCTGTCTGAGCATTCTGCTTTAGTAAAAGCATTGAGTACGCCACATAATACAGAGATGATGTGAGCTACTCACACAGTCATTGTAAACCCTTAAGCGTAGTCAGTAAGCACTAATGGAATAATTTGATTTTCTTTTCCCCTTAAAGTAATTGTTTTGGGTTTTAACTTAGTAGTTAATACTTGCCATAAGAACCCATTGTATAGCTTTTCCTAATCATGTTTTATTACATTTTAATAACATTTTCTTGACAATTTGATCATGTCTTTTTTTAAGTCCTCATTACTCTACAGGCTGTATGCAGCTGTTGTATTGACATCTCTCTCATGTCTTCATTGTTAGATTACCTTCCATTGTCATATGACCTTTTGTGACCAGTCAGGAGGCACTGTACTATTAAATACATTTTTTTACAGTTTTAGTAAGGTTCTTTGTGGTCACAGTGATCGATCGTTCATGTGTTAGTGCCGTGCATTGGGCTCGAAGTAATTCCATGGTGACAGTTTCATAGTATCCTGTAGCTACTGGTAGGCCCACTGCTGCCTTAAGCATAGGCCACTTTGTGTTATGCATGTTTCACAACTGTCTGCCATCTTATTGAATCTTCATCTGGTATATGCATTGCCTGAGATAACCAGCAGCTTTTACAATTTGTCAGCAAAAGCATGGCCAAACTACCAGTGAAGTTTGAACTGCTGCTGTTCGCTTCCCCGCTTTTGTCCTTCTTCTCTCACTGTCAGAATTTCATTTTACTTCCCCGATTTTGTCATTCCTCTCCATATCAGAATTTCAGTTCAAATGTATTAATGTAACAATGTCCTGAAGTTAGTTCTGGTCTGTCCGAATGTTTAAATACTCTTCATTCTCTTGAGTTTTTCACCGCCCCATCTCAAACTTGTGTATTGAATTACTAGAATGGTTGCCGGAAAAACTTCTGTATAAGTCAAGCATTTTGTTTTGTTAATTTTTTCAGGAATTCTGTTCTTTCTGAACCATGAAATTCTTCTGTCCCGAAACCTGAATGCTCCACAGTTTTTGTAGGTTGTTCTATTCCTCTCACTTTTTTACTGCACTAATTCAGTTACTGGCCATTTTTTTCTCCTTAAGTGGTGCAGGTTCTTGCAGTGCCAGTAACCCTTTATCTCAGTGATTTAATAAAACAAAATCTGTATTTGCAAACGGCTGTTTTGAGAGCAATGTGACATTGTACTCTTTCAGAGTTTCTTAACTTCTGCTTTTCAGTTCCACATAGACAGCCTTTTACTTGAGGAAATATGCTTTGGCAAACAGCATACTTGGATCTCCTGCCAGAATGGTCCAGGAGACTAGGCAGATATTCCCTTGAGTGGTTTATGAAGATGTGCTTTACTTTTTATTTGATAATGAATAAAATAACTGTGCTTTACTTGAATCCCTCATGCTGCTGCTGCTGTGACTCCTCAAAAGTATTCAGTAGCCTGCTTCTTGGCCAAGTTTGATTGGAAGTCTCCATGCTGGAATAACCTGCCAGTGAGATATGGGAATGATTGGTCATTGCCAGCCCACACATTCTGGAGTGGGTGCAGTGGTATATCTTTGGGTCATTTTTCTTACTGTGTATAAGATGGACGAGACATATGAGCGTGAGGCTTCAAAGGAGAGCATCACTGTCTGTGTAGGCATGGCAGTGGTGTGGAAGCATGCAGCTGAGTCGGAACCTAAAGCAGTAAGCATGGTATAATGCATGCTGCTCCGCAGAGGGAGGAAGAGGTAGGAGCAGAAGATTGTTTTCCTTATTACTTGTAGAATGATGGCTTTTAATCTCTAATCTCTACCTCTCCCGTATTCAGAACTCCACATGGGAGAAGGATACTCAGTAGTGGGGGTGTGTGTGGGTAATTTGGGGAACTGGAAAAAAAATACATTAACAGAACTTGTCCCAGATTTCTGGGACATGTCAGACCTGAGCATGCAGTTAGAACTTATTGAATGCACCTACAAGCAGTGGCGAGAAAGGGCAACACTGCATCAGGAGGAGCCATGCTTGACTTCGCCTGTATCATTATGTCTTTGCTGAAATGCAGCAGTTTAATTTGCTTTAGGAAAAGTACTCTTTGCAGTAATATTGTCAGATAGTGTAAACACCTCTTGGTATTCAGTGCATGTTTGTCTTGGTTCTAAAGCTGTGTCAGCGGTTTGTCCTGAAAGTGAAAGGATGCCTGCCTAAGTTAGCCATTCTTCTACAACCAGAAATGCCTCCAGCTTTCCAGCTGTTTTGTTTCCATTTCTCATCCAAAAACTGATTGGTACTGTTGTTCGAGACCTTTCTGGGATCTTATGTTATCACCTGATACCTGTCACATAATTTGTGACATCATTTGGAATGCAAGTAGCTACATTTCAATTTTTTTATGACCTTAAGAAAATGTCAAGTATGTCACTGATTATACCTGCCACCCTAGCACCTGACAGAATGTCAGTCAAGAATACCTCCTGACCATAGCCTGAACATTAATTTCCATATGAAAAAAAGTCTGCCTCCAGTTATGGGTACAAAAGATCTTGGAATTTTCAGTCCTTTGATGCAAGAATCATCTATTGGTAAGGTAATTATACTCATTCAGCTTGAATGTGGTATTTCCTTAATAGCAGTTGCTTCAAATAAAACAAAAAGTATTAAAGCTCTGCAAAACATTTTCACAAAAATTATGTTGATTCATCCATCATCTTCTGTGGAACACTAGAACATCACTACCAGACAGCCAGCAAAGCTAAATGGCTATCCATTAAAGATCTGACCTTCTGACTCTTTTAACTATTAAAATTAAAAACCTGCCCCTCCAACTTTGCTGCAAAACCTAGTATAACCAGTACCCTGACTTTGGATGTTTTGGGGGAAGCTGTCCCATAGGCAGGGTGGTGGTGAGCATGATCCAGTGTTGTATGAAACAGTCATGGAGTTATCTGTAACAGGAGATTTGTATAGCTGTACTAAGAATACATTGATTAACTCCTGTGTTGTGCATCATCTTAAATGTTAATATGATTAATCAAAAAGTGTACAGCTTTTTTCCCCCAGGTCTGCATGCTGAGCCTAAAATTGGTCTGTTGTTTTGTGTTTATTGCTCTACCCTGCTTAACAAAAAATAAATACACAAGGGAGCATCGTAGCTTGTTGAAGTTATAACTTGTCAAAAAGTTACAATTTATTTGGGACTGCCGTCTTTTAATGTGCTCATGTGATCCTGGACTTGGTTATATTAAGTAAAACATAAAAAAAAAGGTGTGGGTCAACCCGCACTCATGGAGGTTTAGGGACCATGGCCCCCTTCCAAACAAACTTGCTACGGGCACAGGCACACTTAAATGTGGCCCCAAATTCCCAGAACATAACATGAGTTGCATTTTTTTCAAGAAGTTTTACTTTTGGTGTACTGTGTGTATGTATAAAAAAAATATCATAAAAGTATAAATATGTGTGTGTGTGTGTGTGTGTGTGTGTGTGTAATATATATATTTATATTTAAAATTATACACACACACGCGTACACATGTACACAAAACACACATGCGCGCGTATGCAGTTCTTGTCATGAACGACCAGATTCCAAAAGAAGGTGGTATTTGTAGGTGCTCTATTAATGCATGTTGCACGTGGTATTTCCATGTTTTTGTTTTTCTTTGTGTAAGTACATGTGGAGGACTGTCTGTGTGAAGGCTTTGCATGTATGAGTTTGTGTGCGTGTGTGTCTGTGCATATACGTATATATATATGTATTTATATACATATACATGTATGTATGTATCTATCTATCTATCTATCTATCTACCATTACTAGTCTAATTTATATGTATGTATGTATCTACCATTACTAGTCTATCAACACATTACAGTGGACAGTCTTAAAGCTAACCCTTGGAACATGCAAAAACAGAAGAATGTGTATTTTGTAGGGAGGAAGGGCCCCCCCCAAATCATTAGAATTCTGAGATTACATAGTCTCTTACCCCATGCATTTTCGATCTCGCACACCTGTCGACCATTTGTTTTATCAGCAATACAGAGGTCTATTTTACTGTAAATTTTAAAATCACACATAGATAAACACATACACAAAACTTTTCACCTAAAAATGTACAGTTAGAATGTTCTGTATTTTGTGTGTAGTAGGTTTGGATGTTATGTTGTCCTGTCTCACCTTCATTCCTACATGTGGGATTACAGAAGCTCAAAGTCTCTAAGTTGGTTCATGGCAAGGTAGGTATCCCGTCATGCAGTGGTATCAACCCTCAGATCTCATTTGAAGCTTTACGAGTTCAGAAGTGCTCTTCTTGGCCGTGGCTACGTTTTTTTTCTTCTGTGTTTTCATATATATATATAGCTTGTCTTTTTTAGATAGAATATTGTTAGAATACTTTTGTTTAGATAGTAGTTAATCTTAGGTATTGTTAAATAGTTGTCGCTGGTTTGTCAGCTGTTTGGCCAACGTTTTTTCCACAGGCCTGTTTTGTACCCGGTATCTCTTAGTGGTAGTTTAGATTATTTCTATTTAGAATTTACTGTTTCTTCTTGTTGGGCCCCTTTGTCAACTCTTTACTAGCTTGATACGGTACATTTACATTGCAGGACTCACTATATTTTAGTCCTTTTTTTGGTATTAGCTTCCTGCCTGTGTGTGTTTGTCTAGGCTTGGGTAACTTAGTTAACTGCTTCCAAGGGCTAGACCTGTTTAAGTTGGAGGACCTAGTCCTCTCATTCGCATTTTCTACATTTTAGTGTAGTGTGTTATTTTCTCCTCCTTCCAGTAGTTAGGGTCCGTTTTAGTTAGAGGACCTAACTTATTCCTTTTTTGTACCTTCTAGCGCATTTCTGCTTTTGCTACAGTGTAACAATTATGTCTAAGGAGTCTAAAGAGAAGGATCATAAACCTTCGGGTTTTAAGAAATGTCATTAACGGACGGGCATGGAGTATGTGTCTACTGTTTGGGGGCCATTCACTTAACAAGAGACTTGTACTTCTTTTTGTCACTCATTTAGCTCAGGAGTCCTTCAAGAAAGGAAAAACAAATTGATTTTGAAAGGTCTCCTGAAACCATCCTTTGAGGAAGATTTAGGTAGTTTTTCTTCCTCACAGTCTACAAAGTCTCCCTCTAGCCGGAAAGAAAAGACTGTTAAAAGGCCATCTCCAGTGTCCTCTGAGAAATCTGGACCTTCTGAGAAAATACCAAAAACTACAAAGACTCCCACTTCATTGGCTCCACTGCCTTAAGAGCCAACTGAGTTTATTACAATTGACATGCCTATATCGGCCCCAAGAAATTCGGAACCGAAAAAGGATTCTTTAGCTCGGTGATGGTCACCAGACATTCCACCGGTCTCCCCTACTCTGAGATCACCTATTTTTCAAAGATCTCGCTCTCCAACCCTTTCCTCCAAGTCCTCTAGGAGCCTATTGGATGAAGATGTGGAGAGAGTGGGGCGCAGACTCTTGAAGGCGCCGGGGCTGGCAAATTTGCTCTCGGCTCCTGCCCAGCTGGCCTTGGAGCCATCCAAATCTTTGACATCTGCTACTGTTCCTCCTCAGAGCCATACCGGTCTATCAGAGCCAGAATATCCAGTACTGATTGCAGTAGAACCTTTGGCATCCTGCACCCCATGAGGCTTTACCGGAACCGATATCTGCTCCAGCACTCTCGGTGCCATCCGTAATGTCTAGGAGCTGAAGTTCACCAGTTGGCTTTGAGGGAGATACTCGGACCCGAGCCTACCTCTTGGTGTCTTGGCTCGACTGAACTCGTCTCCTACATCGGCTTCGGAGCCGATCTCCCTGGAACCGGGGGCTACCTCTGCTTCTTTGGAACCGGTGGTGTCTTCGGAAATGGGGGAGTCTGCCTTCGAGCTGATGAGTGTAGTGGCCAAATCTACAGCTCTACACAAGGATGCTGATGTTCTTCCCCCAAAAGCACCGGCTTCTGTCTTGGCACCACCCTATCCACAGGACAGCAGAGATCCGCAGCCTCAGGAACACCCTCTGAGTGATCTCAATTCTTCTGAGACCTCCTCAGAATACCCTTCTGAGGAGCTTCCTCAGAAGAAAGCCTGTAAGAGGAAGCATGTAGACTCCCCTGATGAGTCTGTCGCCTCTGACACTGACCTCAAGGAGTCAGAAGGGTCCCCACAGTTGTCCTCTGATGATATTTCCTTTGCAGATATTCTTGAGGTCCTAAAACAGAGAAGCGGCTGGTCTACCATCACCCCTTCTGATGAGGAGTCGGACCTGAAGGCTTTCGGATTTCAGCCTTCAGCCTCTTGGGTGTCTCTGCCTTTCGACGAGCTCAAGGACTTGGTCAATCGAAAGGCGTGGGAATTGCCTGACATGATGGAGCCAGCCCCTAGGAGGCCAAATAAGTTTTTTTTCAGCCCCCAAGGAAAAAGATTTTTTGACTAAAGGTGTGCCGGTAGATGCTATAGTGGTGGCAGCAGCCACCAAGAAAGGAGCTTGCAGAGACCTCCTCATCTGCCAAACAAAGAGTGTGGAACGTTGGACAGATATGGGAAGTGTGTTTTTTTTTTTTTCAACAGCTTTTACCCTTCGATCGCTGAATTATCTTACCCATTTTACAAAGCTTCAGAGAGATCTCCTGAAGGAACTAGGAGATACTCTGCAGGGTACTTCAACTGCGGGGGTACCAGAAAAGGTTACCACTCAGTTATCCACCTTAAACTCCATAGTGAATTCCTCCATGAGACTGATATTATATGCAACAGATGGAGCAAGTAGGGCAGCTGGTTCAGGGGTTTCCTTAGAAGACATTCCTGGATGCGCTTGTGTAACTTTGCGGAACCCTTTAAGTGTACACCTTCACTAATGCCCCTTTTGACAGTTCCTCACTTTTTGGACCAAAAGTTAAGGATACATTCACCAGATGTGAGCAGGAAGGGAAAACTCTCTCTGCCGTTGGAGTACGTTTTTTCCGTCCCTTCAAGACCCTACTCTAAAGGGCAGAAAGGCATAATATGTGGTTGAAGAAATCCCAATTTTCCCAGATGCACGAGGTGATCCCTTCCCCAGGGGCAGAGGAGGAGGAAATGATGGTAGACACCGTCCTAGAGGCAGAGGGGGCCTGCAAAACCAGAGCGACTGTGATTCCTATCGCGGACGTCCCTATCAGCACTCTCCTGAAAGGAGGTTCGACTAGACTACTCTGGAGACAGTTGGGGGACATTTATCTCTGTACCCAGAAGCCTGGCACAACATCACAAAAGGCAAGTAGGTACAAAACATAATATCCAGAGGATACTCCATACCCTTTTCCTACCCCCCCTCCTCAAACCAGAAAAATCCTGCATGTCCCACCCAATCTCTGGGATCAAGCAACCATAGAAATCCAAAAGTTACTAAACAAGAGTCATCCAAACCATCCCCCCAGACCAAATAGGATTCGGAACTTACTCTAGATTCTTTTTAGTACCCAAAAGAACAGGGGACTTGAGACCCATATTGGATCTCAGCAAACAAATGAATCAGTCAAGAAGTTCAAGTTCCAAATGGTGACATTGCAGTCGATACTTCCCCTTTTAAGGAAAGACAATTGGATGTGCTCGATAGACCTCCAAGATGCGTACTACCACATAAAAATGGACAGAGCATTGAGGTGTCACGCTTCCGGCTTGGGAGCCAGTCACTATCAGTTTAATGCTCTGGCGTTGCAAGCACTCCACAACTCTCTTCCTCTAGGGACGATTGCAATCCAGTCAGACAATATGTCAGTGGTATGGTATATAAACAAACTGGGAGGAACAAGATCATACCCACTTTGTCGAGAGGCTCTGAGGGTTTGGCAGTGGGCAACCTCTTCCCAACACTTTCTAGTAGCAACACACATCCCGGGAAAGTCCAATGTGATGGCGACAAGCTCAGCAGGGCAATATTGATGCCTCACGAGTGGTCTCTAAATCAGAACATAGTGGAAGAGGTCTTCTGTAAATGGGGCCAGCCTTGCTGCAATCTTTTTGCTACTCCTATGAACGCCAAATGCAGCAGCTACGTTGCCCTAATACCCCCCTCCAGTGGAGACCCCAAGAGACGCACTTGTTCACAATTGGCCCTTGGGACTTCTTTATGCTTTTCCCCCCGTTTCCCCTCATATCAAAAGTCATTCAGAAAGTAAAATCCTTGGGAAGCAAGATGATTCTCATTGCTCCATATTGGCCTCGTCAGATTTGGTTCCCCTTTCTCGGGCCTCGTCTACTAGTGGATCCATGGATTCTGGACCCAGTTCCAGACCTACTGACATATATGTCAGGAACACTCCATCCTTCTCTCCACACCCTCAACTTGACAGCTTGCCTGCTTCACTTTCAACTTTAGTCAGGCTTCAGGGTTTCACTCCAGCAGTAAAACACATTTTGATATCCTTTCATGAGGTTTGCATGAGGTTTCTGCCAGAAACTCTTTGCTAGTAAATGGAAAAGATTTTCTTTCTTTGCACAGACCAGAAACATGGACCCCTTCACTGTCCCAATTACTTCAGTTTTGGGTTTCCTTTCATAACTCTTCCAACAAGGCTCAGTCGCTACTATCTCCATTTTCCACTTAGGACAGCATACACCTATCTTGATGGCACATAGACTGTGTAAAGTATTTTTGAAAGGCACTTCCTTCTTGAGACCACCATTTAAAGAACCTGTCCCTCCTTGGGACTTAAAAACTGTGTCCTGTCGCACTTTGAACCTTCTTCCACATGCGATCTAAAGTTCCTCTCTTGGAAAACAATATTTCTGTTAGCTATAACCTCAGCTAGAAGACTTTCAGAGCTACAGGTGCTTTCAGTCAAACCACCCTATTTGATTTTCCATCGAGACAGGGTTTTGCTTTGAACTAACTCATCCTTTGTCCCTAAGACTTGCTCTCAATCTAATATTAACCAATCTCTTGAGCTTCCAGTGTTCTTCCCTAACCATACCAACAAGGCAGAATACAGACTTCACCAACTTGATGTGCATAGTCTATCTTCACAGAACTAAAGAATTCAGGAAGTCAGATCAGTTGTTCATATCCTTTAAAGAGGCAAGAAAGGGTATGCCAGTCTCTAAAACCACAGTATCTAATTGGCTTTCCAATTGCATAACTTTTGTATACTTCTCCAATAACAAGGAACTCCCCTTCAAAGTTAGAGGTCACTCAACCAGGTCAGTAGCAACATACATGGCTTTTCAAGCCAGAATTTCAATGGACAGTATTTGTGCAACCGCAACTTGGACAAGTTAACATATTTTTATCACTCATTACAAAGTTGATTTGGCCTCCAGGGGCAGAGCTTCCTTTGGTTCCACAGTGCTCAAGAGTGTATTCCCGTGAGCCACCCAAGAAAAAGGTGCTAGGGACTGTGCCCACATGTAAGAATGAAGGCAAGATAGAACAACATAACATGAAGTTATGTACTCACCATAACGTTCTGTTTGTTGTCCATGTCAACCCTTCATTCTTACTAACCCACTCACTTAACCCTCGTCCAAATAATCCTAGAGGACCTGGTGGTAAAATATTTGCACTTTTCCTTTATGTTGGAGACCTTTCACTATTGTTTCACCTTTACCTGAGGGTACAGAATAACTATTCTATTATAGTCAGCAGCAAACGAGATCTGAGGATTGATACCACTGCATGATGGGATATCTACCTTGCCACGAGCCAAATTAGAGACTTCAAGCTTCTGTAATCGGCCGAGTGTATGAATGATGGGTGAGATGGGCTACAAACATAGAACGTTATGGTGAGTACATAACTTCTTTTTTTATTTATTTCAAAAGAGTAATAGTGAAAGCTTCACTTGAAGTTGTGATACTGTTATGTTTTATGCAACAGTAGCATTGTTGAATTGATAATTTGTTGCAGTGTTCACCATTGCATTTTTATCAGAATTTAGTGTTTTGAATAATAGACTGCATTACAGAATGGCCTGTTTTAAAAAGGCATGGTGCTGAAAGTCACCTCAAAGCTGTCTTTTTGTGTCTGATTTGAACTGCTGTTTTCCCCCTTAGTGCAGTAATTTATTTATTTTGGTTATCAGGGTTAGCCCTTTCCAGGCAATGCCATTTTCACAGAGGAATACTAATGTATACGTTCGTAGTTAAGTAAAAGTGTATCTTTTCAGTGTGAGTGGTTGAACGTGATATAGCAAACTTGGTTCTGATGCTGGAAAATAAAAACACTGTGAGCTCTATTTCTCTATAAGGTACTTGGATTCATTTTTTTGAAGTACTGATACTGCAGAACAGCGTAGGGGGCATTCCACACTCCAGAATATGCCTTCCTTCAGATGAGACATTAAACAGAGGTCACATCTGCCTCATGTGGTGGTGGCTCAGGTGGATGTAAAAGATCCGTGGCACTTACTGAGAAGAATTGAAATGCTTTGCTGATATGCAGTTGTTATTACATTTGTAACATACTTCAAACATGATTCAAATCCACAGCAAAGGCACACAACACCAGAATCAAATGGTGAGACAGCTATCCGTCTCTGCTAGGTTATCCAGTCAAATAGTGAACAGGACTCGAACAAGGATAGAAGCAACATTTATTGAGGCACAAAAAATTAATTAGAAACTGGTAAGCGCTTTCATCTGCGTTGCAGACTTCATCAGACAACTATACAGCAGAGATAGAACCATATTTTAACAACTTTTTGGCGCCAAATCCATTCAAAAGATTGTTACAAATAGCTGATGTCAACTTTTAAAGAGCCAGTGCATATAATTTATAAAAACATATGTTAAAATCAAGTTTCCACACATAACATCCATATGTGTCGAAGTACATAATCTATAGATGTACTCCACAGCTAAAAACACATAGATAAAAAATAATAAATAAAATGCAATGATAATCATAATACCCACTACCATGAAAAATATTAAAATGTAATATATTAAATATACAAAAATGTATAAATAAATAAATATAAATGATAATAAACTAATCTGCCAATTCGTGGCTAATAGCCTACATAAACAGCACATATTTCACTAAAAATAGCTAAAAACGGCAAATGTACCAGACTAACACTAAATCACTAAAATAGACAAAATCTACATATACATAAAAAGTGCATAAAGGTTATTCACATTCAACTTATAATAATTGTAATAAAGGTTTAATGGAAATAAAATCATTAATGCCTGGAAACTTTGTGGCATTAGTCTTCATCTGCCACATACTTTCCTTTTTTCCTAAAAGAGCTTTAAAATTACCTCCTCGTGGTGATTTTACTACCTGATCAATTATAGCAAATCTAAAGACATGAGCAGCACCGTACTGTTTAATATGTCTAAATAAGGCATTGTTGGTATCTTGGACCTTAATCTTATACAGGTGTTCATAAATCCTTCTCCTAAGTTGCCTTTCAGTTTTTCCAATATAGAAAGCTGTGCATGACTCACGTTTTGCAAGATATATATGTGAATAACCTTTATGCACTGATTATGTACTTCGACACATATGGATGTTATGTGTGGAAACTTGATTTTAACATATGTTTTTATAAATTATATGCACTGGCTCTTTAAAAGTTGACGTCAGCTATTTGTAACAATCTTTTGAATGGATTTGTTGCCAAAGAGTTGTTAAATATGGTTCTATCTCTGCTGTATAGTTGTCTGATGAAGTCTGCAACGCAGATGAAAGCGCTTACCAGTTTCTAATTATTTTTTTGTGCCTCAATAAACGCTGCTTCTATCCTTGTTCGAGTCCTGTTCACTATTTGACTGGATAACCTAGCAGAGACGGATAGCTGTCTCACCATTTGATACTTCAAACATGTCTATATTCACCTGTTTGCAAAAGAGCAAATGTCAAACATAACCTCTTTTTTATGTACGGGTTTCCTTTATCTCATATTCCTTTTACCTTAAAGATGTTTTAATGTTCATTAATTTCTATTTTCTTAATGTGCAAAACTCCACATTTAATTTTTGACATCTCCCGTATTACAAGCAACATCTTTTCCCGTTTTTTTTCTCTACTTCTTTCCTTCCTCTCATTTTTTTCCTGTAGTATCATCTTCTTAACTTTTTCAAAATTTCTCTTTACAACATTCCTTAATCCTTTCTCAGCATTCATGGTTGCTAATAAACCATCAGGTCTTAATGAGCCTTTAAATTATAGAGGTGCTACTGTTTATTTTTAGCAGTTTTTCCTCTTTATTAATTGTTAATTTGGTGGTTTATTTATATTGTGATGTTAATGACCCTTTAAGTGTATTGTGTGTAATGTAACTTGGTTCTGATGAGGTCTGATTTGATGAAAATGTTTACTGAGTCTGTTTTTGTTTTAACAAGACAAGCAACTGCAGTGAGTTTATGGTGTATGTTTTTGGTTTCATTTAGAATATCAAGTTATTTCCAAATTAAAGCTGTTGTGCATTCTATTTTAAGTCTCCGCTGTAATACAGCCCTGTTGAAAATGTTCTGTTTGTCGATTTGCAGTACCTGTATTGCTTTTTATTTGTACCACTCGTTATTTTCCAGACAGGAACCTCTTCCAGTCTTCTAATTGCTATCTGTTCTGTTCCACTGTCTAGCCTTTTTAGTTCCTCTCTCCTGTTTACCAACATCCACATTAATATTTCCATGCCAGATTGTTCTTTACGTGTTGCTAGTGTCCTCCAGTCCTCCTGGCATCACTTCAGTTATGTGTGTGTGTGTGTGTGTGTGTGTGTGTGTGTGTGTGTGTGTGTGTGTGTGTGTGTGTGTGTGTGTGTGATTGATACATACACTTCAGCAAATCACTTTAATCAGTACAAGTGAGTGTGTGTGAATTCAGTTTTTTTTGGTTGGAATTCAGATCATTATCAAAGACGTCTGTATTATTTGAGTGACTTTTAAATAGCAATTTTGCATCTTAAGAGCTTAATTTAGCAGTTGTCCTTTTAATTACTTTTTTCCATTTTTTGAATGCAAGATGCTCTAACCTCATGGTATGTTGTTTTTGAAATGTGTCCTTTGTAAATAGCTTGGAAATATATGTACCATTTGTGGGAAATGAGTCCATTTCCTTTGTACATTGCACTGGCCCCCTCCACCTAAAGAATGTAGCTAAATGTTTGGAACTCTGAATGTAATGCAAAGGAGATATGTAAACTGATTTATGTTTTTTTCCCTTGTTGCTTCACTGGATGATTACAGCTCGAATTGGGAAATTGAAAAGGAGGAAACAGGACGAAGGACAGGTATGTCCATTGTGTGCTCAACCGCTCGTTGGATCCGAGGAAGAGATGAGTAGGCATGTGGAGCAATGTCTGAGTCAGGTAGCAGTGTGGTGGTGTTCCCACCGATCCCTTACTTCCCCTTTTTCTTTCACGCCTACAAAGCCCCATGGGGTAGTACTTACCACAGAACTAATACGTTGTAGAATTGCTCTGTCCTACTCTCCCTTCCTGCTGTCTACTGTAGCTAGATGTGCAGTTTGCAACAGAGTCTGAAAATAGCCAGCAGTGTTTAGAAAAGTGAAATTTGCATTCCTTTTTACACTTTCTTCTAATTATGGTTCCTTTTAATTGTTTTAGTGATTTTGACCACATTCCATCTTTAATGAATTAAAAAAAAGAAGTTTAGCTGAGAAAAATCTGATATCAAACAGTTGGAATCCCCGAAAGTGATATGTAATAGCATTTTTTGAAAGTAAAAGGTTTTAACTGCTTTGGCAAAAAAGATTCTGTCACAAGCTGCAGTGTACGTCTTCTTAACTTTCTTATTTTAACACTTTTTGACATTGCATGGGAATGCACTATATTTAGCAACTTTGTGAGGAAGCTGATGAGTGGCAATGAGAAATTGTTCTTCTGGCCGTGTAGTGGATTAATGGTACCAAAATTTTGGTTGCGCTTTCCAGATCATATCTGAATCATACTTGGCCAGTTGCCACCCTCAGAACTTTACTCTGTTCAGTGGTATGGAAATGTGCTGTTTAGCACTTGCA
This sequence comes from Protopterus annectens, assembly GCF_019279795.1. NCBI lineage: Eukaryota > Metazoa > Chordata > Ceratodontiformes > Protopteridae > Protopterus > Protopterus annectens. The sequence goes on along the minus strand of NC_056744.1, from coordinate 441,593,229 downwards.
TTAGAATAAATAAATACAGGTTTATAATGAGTATTTCAGAAGTGTAGATCATTTCTGCAGTAGGCTGGCTGCTTTTTGGAGCTTGATAGTAACAGATGCAGTGTTGTGCACATGAAGCTTGCTAAAGCAACTGGCTGATAGTAACAGTTCTTACTTGAAATTCTCTTACTTGAAATTCTCATATTGAAATTCCAGGGTATGCAGGAGTTGGTGATGCTTCTAAGACTTTTTGTCTGGCTATGTATTTTTGTCTTAGACACCACACATGCACACCAAGACCACATTTTAGTAATACTGCCTTGTACACTGACAACATTTGATAGTGGTGATTTTGTTAAAAATTGCACTTCTTTTGTGCCATGTTATAGTTTGAGAGAGAATGCTGTAATTTACAGGCTCCTGTTCTTGTCCTTGCCTATGTTATATTTTGTGGGAGAATGGGAGTCAAATGAGGTACACTACTTTATCTGTATACAGAGATATACTGAATGATCTTATCCCTGCAACATCTGTGTGTAAGCCTTTCAGGAAGTCTGACCAGAGGCCTGCTCTGGCTTTCTGGTCATGAATAGAGGGTGGAGGGGTGAGGGGGCTCAACACGACACAGCAGTATACTGGTAAAAAAGTCAGCACTTGAACAGAAAGCTTTTTGGAGATGGGTAGGACAGGGTTGTTTTTTTTTTTTTTTAACATATTATTCGAGTGGCTTTCGAAAGACATGCGTAGAATGGGCGTGCCTTCGTTGAAGGTTGGGGGTCGAGCTGGCACCTCAGCACCTGTAAAAAATCTGCTGCCAATCATTAGCGGACCGGAGTCCCACTGTGGCGACCCCTAACCGGGAAAAGCCGAAAGAAGAACAATTAAAATATCACTTTTAAGACATAAGGCACACGTACATTAACAAAAATAAAACCATATTACCATTTTTTTTACATTTATTGCTCCCACAAATTCTATTTATTTATATATAGATTGTTCCTTCCCTTTTCTAAAGATCCCTCTTCTAGTTCTTTTATCTCTTTTTACAATATTCAGCACTTGTAATACATTTGGTTTAGATTATGATTTCCATTTTTAGCAATTGCTTTTTTGGCAGCCAACAAAATTAAACTTAAAAAGGGCTTACTGTGGCTAGGCAGTTCAGATCCTGTATCCCAGCCCTTTTCCTTAGTTATAGCCATTTACTCCCCGTTTAATTCTAACCGAGTACTCAGGAAGGAGTTTTTAAATCTGCCAACTCATTACACTCCCAGAAAACATGTTCCCAGCTACCCATTTCTTCCTCATCACACCTCCAACATTTGGTATGTTCTCTTTAGACTGCTTGGGGTATAAAAATACCTTTGCAAAAATCCTAAACCTTCTGGACTTTTTGCATGATTGGGAGTCCTACATATGTCCTCCCATTGTTCCCTTATAAATTGCTTTTCCAGTCTCCCTTCCCAATCTTTTCTAACCTCCTGTGATTGATTCTTCTAGTTATCATGCAATATTTTATTATGCCCTACTAATTAGCCCCTTTTTAACAGCAGCTTCCGTTCTAGATTTGACTAAAAAATCTACTAGAGCTGGTCTTTCACTTAGGACTCCCATCTCTCTCTCTCTGCTTATACATTGATATCCGTCCCTGATAGAGACAGTCTCTAACCTGCAGTCCAGTCTACTTCTTAGCCTCATCTCACTCTTTTTTACCTCCCCTCTCTAGTTATTTGCTACCAGTTCCTTTGCCAGTTTTCTGTAGTACATTCCTGTCCCTTCTTGCTTGTTTTCTGTAATCCTACGTGCAGTCATCCCTACTGGCAAAATCTTCTTTCTCCATTCTTGTGTTGGCTTTGTTCTTAAAATACTTCCTGCAACTTTATGAATATAATATTTTGTATGATGGATATTGTTGTCATTAAGCGTCTGCATCTAAAACCCTACTCTCTCTTTACTACTTTATCTTCCCTCCTGCTTCATCAGCATCCTTTTCCACTTTGAATTATAACCCTTCTGCTGGTGTTGGTGTATATGAGCCTCAACTGTGTAGCCCTGAAATATCCCTTCAAGTCAGATAATCCGAAACCACCTTGTTCTTTTGGGAGGATCAGCTTATCCCACTTAACTCTTCTTTATTAATTATTATCCATAACTTTTCCTGTGTTTGATTAAAAAAATATGCCTGGTCTGTATATAAAATTACTATCTATATCCATAAAAAAGAGCTTCCAGTTTCTCGGTTTCATATTTTCTTTTTAGTCTCTTCTCACATATTTTTAGCTGCCATAACAAAAGCTTTTATTTAATCCATACTTTTAAATACTTGATAGGATCATAGGCGGTTACTAAGCTATTGGCCATGAGGCCCTTGTAAGCCTAGCCAAGAGTTTAGCCTATGTTTCAAGATTTCTCTTGTTCCCATAAGTATAGGTATTGCTGAACCAAGTCATGAGTGGGTAACTAATTTACAGCTGTAGTCTTTGTGGTTTATCTTCATTAATTTTATATCCTGAAAAAAATGAAACTGTCTCAAAATATTCCACACAGTGATATGTATCCTTTTTTCGATTTACAATACACAATAATGTCATCTGAAAATAAAGCCACTATTCTTGATTACCATACCAGTTGCACCCTTCATTTTCTGAGTCCCTTATTTTCTTTGTCTGCGGCTGTAAATCCATCCATCCATCCACAACCCCTTTTTCCCATTTTTGTACATGGAGTTTATACCACCAGATGGCTAGCCTTTCCATGGTAATTCTTCCACACCACACACTTGCATGCACACTCATACCTATGGCCAGTTTAGAGTATCCAGTCCAACTACTGCATGCCTTTGGAATGTGGGAGGAAACCCCACACAAACAAGGAAGGAGGACATGCAGACTCTGCACAGAAGGCACCCCAGCTGAGGATCGAACCAGGGAACCTGTTGGTGTGAGGTGACAACACTGATATGCCAGTGGCTCTAAATATAAAGCATATAAAGCGGAAAGAGGACACTCCTGCTTGTTTCCTCTGTTAAGACACAACTTATTGGAGAGGAACACTCCTCAGTAGGTCCGTGGTGGAAGACATGAGCATACTGGTGTGCAGATATAAAGTCTGTAATTAACAGGTATTCATATTTTGTCATTTGTTAACTAAGTGAGTGAGCTGGTGCAAGGACCCTTTTCAGTCACAACCACTAGGGCAAGGAACGATTGCAGATACTGACTGGTATCATAGCAAAAGCATTTAAAGTGGAATATGGATGCATAACTAGAACTTCACATAAGAATAAAATACTTAATCAGAACCTTATGATACTTGCAGTACAGTTAAGAGCTAGCCCTTACTGTTATTTTTGGGGAAGGAGATTGCTGTTGGATAAGTTGCAACACAGAAAAGTCTCCCCTTCAACTTGAGGTTAGCAGTGCTCTGAAGCCATCCTTTAGTGAAAATGGTCCCGTACTGCTTGATGGAATCGAAAAACTACCATCAAGTATGATGGTTCATAATTTCGTGAATTCCCCTTTATAAAGATTCCTATTTCACATTATTTTAATCTAAACGTAATGCAGATGTTTCTTCTGGGTACCTTATGAGTGCATCGGTCAGTCGTCTTGTTTAAAACTTATTTTTTTACTTTCACTTTGAAGTCAGAATCAGTATTTGCTTTGTGTAAATCAGCTTCCACACCAAACGTGAAAGTTGCATTCTAATGGGTAGCATCATAAAAAAGGTTGTGCTGAAGTTTTCATTGAAGCAGAAATTTTGAAACCCATAAGTGTTATATGAATATATTGAATTTGGCAAACGCCTATTAACTGTGGCAGCTTTTAGTTTTTTCTCCCCAAGATTAACACCATCCTGAGATGTGAACGGTCTGTCAGTAGACCTTGTGTGATAAAGCAAAACTGTGTCAGATGGGGCAGAATAAAATCAGTTGCATTACTGCTTTCAGATGTATTTGTTTTTGCATTGTCTCCTGATTTACTTAATTTCCTCTTTACCTGCTCTAATTGTAATTTCTGGGAATAGAATAAGCATTCAACAAAGTATTGCCTTGAAAACAGCAGTTTGATTGTATGTGGGGAGGAGGCTGCAGGTACTTTGCATTACAGGAAGTGTGTATGTGTATTCTGAGTATTTGGAGCACTTGTATATTTTGCTATTTGTTTGAGTAGGAAGGTCCAAACACACAGGGTTGGAGGAAAGAATGTTCTTGGTAACACTAGACAAATTCATGGAAACGGACGTGCGTTTTTATATACAGTCAGACTAGGTTGCTAATAACTACTATTTCTTTAGTGTTCTGAGTGGAAGTTTGGTTTATATTTTCTTGTTGGATATTCAGCTATAACAAATACATTTCTGCATTGGCTTATGCATGTGCAAGTTGCTCATACCTTTACACAAGGAGTAAAATGTGAAAGAAACTACTCCACAAATGTGCGTGAAAAATTCAAACAAAATTGCCACTTCTGTGCATGCAAACTGCATGTGGCTATTCGTGTCTACTGACAGTCCCTCACAGCTCTAGCTATTGTAGTCATGTTGAAATGCATTTGCTTTTTTCAATTTTTGCATTTTTATTTTTACTTTGACATTAGTCGAATATTTCTTTGTGGCTCATAAGGCTATCTAAACCCTCAATACTTGCCATATCAACTGCAAAAGTATTCTGTTCCTGATAGTTGGGAGGAAATCTATTATGTTTCCATCCTGTTTACTAGGCAGTCAGATGTAGCTTTACAAAACTTTGATGTGCACTCTGTAGTAGGCTGTGTTTCCTGACCCTATGCATTCACTGACGTTTGCCTCCCTCTTTTATCTTTCCGGCTAGTCTAACTATAAAAGAACTCTGCCTAGCCCCCTAAGTAGTATTCCAAAATACATTTCTGTGTTGTGGTTCAGATTGTAACTGAACTGCAAGACTTATGCAGGCATGTTGACCTGGTAACTGATGTGATATACAATGGAATGGAAATGTATTCCTACATTTAAAAAAAAAAAGTCCGAATTGTCCATGCTGTAGTGTCTTTGCATAATATTCAGCTGCTGGTTTACTCCTTCATTTCAGAGTCTAGACGTGTAAAATCCTCATAGTATCTGCAGCAGAACACACAGCCATGGCTTATTGCTATTTTTTTCCTGCATTAAAAATCCTGGAAAAAAAAAAAGTCATTTTTTGTGACTGTTGGATATAAAGGTTGTGCTGTCTTCTCTTCTATAGCCGTGCCAGTTACTGTGGTCTGCTGTATTGCTGACTACACTGCCTATGTTGACCTGGCCAAGGCATTTGACACAATACCCCACTCGTGCATTGTTGACAAACTTAAGAGGTTAGATACAAACCCGTATGTCACCCAGTCGATAGCCAACTGGTTCACAGACAGGACCCAGGAAGTTAGAATTGGGGAGTCCACCTCTACAAAGAGGCTAGTCACAAGTGGATTCCCTCAGGGATCAGTCCTTGGACTGCTCCTTTTTGGCATTTACTTCTCAGAAGTCAAGGCCAATATCAGTGGTCTCTGGCTAACTAAATTTGCAGAAAATTGCAAATTAGGAGCTGTCATTGAATCTCACTCTGACACAAATGTTCTCCAGGAGGGGCTGACACAGACAAACAACTGGTGTCAGATTCATGGACTTAAAACTAAATGCCAAGAAATGTATAATAGTATCCTTTGGGAAGTCATCCATCCCTGGTAACTATCATATTGACAACACACCCCTTAGAGTTGACCCAGTAGTCAGGGACTTAGGGACACATGCAGATAGTAATCTAGCCTTTGATCATCACGTATCTGCAGTGGTGAGGAAATCATTCTATGTTGCGCAACTTATAAACAAAGGTATGGCATCTTAAGTCCCAAGGAAGTCATTGTACCACTGTAGTTGGCATTCATCAGACCTATCATTGAGTACAATGCCCTCTTTTGTATGTACCTAACCAGGCGTATCCAAATGTCCACAGACGTTCCTCACTAAAAGAATATAGGGCATAAGTAATATGTCCTATGCAGACCACCTAAAGGTCCTATCCTTGTATACTGTCTCCTACAGGCTTTTGAGGGGAGATCTATGCCTGGCATACAGGGCATTGTCAGACCCCACTCTGATGGACCTCCTGCATATTCACAAAACAAACTACCAGAATTACCCATTCTAAAGACTTAAACCGTGCCTGTGCTATAAATAGGACCTGCTGAAGAGAGAAGTATGTTTCCCAGAGACTACCCCATCTATGGAACAGGCTCCTCATCCATGTGAAGCAGAGTTCCTCCCTAATCCCATTCAAGTGCAACTTGGACAATTGGATGGGAAACCAAAAATTCATCCCTGGTGTTTGGCACCTATGTCTCTGATGCAAACAGGTAACCTGTAAATGGTTCATCTCCCAGGCCCTTGCTTACACTTATCAAGGGTATCAGAACTCGGAGATTTGGGATGCATGGCTAGGCTAAGAAAGGCCCTTGCGGTCGTTAGCCTAGTAAACACCTGTGATCCTATGAACACCACTAACAGACTCTGCATATTCCATTGAATGTAGCTTTCTCTTCAATCCTGTATGATGGAACACAAGTCTTAAAAATAATGGTGTCTGCTTGGTTAGGACAGACACGTGATATAAACCATAACACTGTCATTCATTGGTAGCCATTGTGGAATGCTGCTGCTCAGCTGTGGTGTGGAGACTCAACGGTTTGCTCCTCTTTTCTTTCTGATCATTTTTTTCCACTTTATGACATGCAGCAGATAAGACCATTTACTCTGATGTAAACACACATACAGTTTTTGCTGTCTGTGTACCTGCTGGCCGACGGCCCTTGTCACTACCATATTCATGCATTCCACAAGTGGGTGGTGTTTACAGAAGTTTGTATTTTTGATCAGTGGAGATTTGAGAGGTTAATTTACTGTCAGTTTGTTTGCTATTCGTCTGTCATAGGCAAAGCAACTTTTCTGCAGTGCAGAAGTGGTTAACAGTAGAGTTTGAGTTCATCAGAGTTCATTCTTAAAACAGATCTCTCCCTCATACTTTTACTAGGTATTGAAGCTGTCAGCTCTTCTTTATTAGTCAGTGACCGACAGTTATTACTGCTTAGTTTCTATATCGCCCTTAATTTTCTAATGCATGGGTAAATGCATTACTTTACTGACCTAAAATGATGGAAATTATCAGTTTGTTTAAATACTGGTGTAGTGCAACTCATTACTGTTCTTTATACAAAGTTTTACATACCTCTCAACTCTCCAAATTTTTTCCTCACATTTTTGGTCCTTTTTTCATAAAATTGTGGTTTTCTGGCAAATTAGTGGCAAATCATTAAAGACTGATGTTAGAAAATAAAGACCGACATTTCAAGGAGAAGAGGCGGAAGGCATGGCCGAAGGCAGGAAGAGAGGAGAAAGGCTGGGACTGTGGTAGTGAGGGTTGGAACTTTGAATGTTGGCAGTATGACTGGTATAGGGAGAGAGCTAGCTGATATGATGGACAGAAGGAAGGTTGGTATATTGTGTGTGCAAGAGACCAGATGGAAGGGGAGTAAGGCTAGGTGTATCGGAGGTGGGTTCAAATTGTTTTATCATGGTGTGGATGGGAGGAGAAATGGCGTCGGAGTTATTCTGAAAGAACAGTATGCTGAGAGTGTTTTGGAGGTGAAAAGAGTGTCAGAGTGATGTTTATGAAGCTGGAAATTGATGGTGTAATGATGAATGTTGTTAGTGCATATGCTCCACAAGTTGGGTGTGCAATGGATGCGAAAGAAAAATTTTGGAGTGAATTGGATGAAGTGATGATGACTGTACCCAAGGGTGAGAGAGTGGTGATTGGAGCAGATTTCAGTGGTCATGTTGGTGAAGGGAACAGAGGGGATGAGGAAGTGATGGGTAGGTATGGTGTTAAACAAAGGAATGCAGAAGGTCAGATGGTAGTGGATTTTGCGAAAAGGATGGACATGGCTGTGGTGAATATGTATTTCAACAAGAGGGAGGAGCATAGGGTGACATACAAGAGTGGAGGAAGATGCACACAGGTGGATTATATCTTATGTAGGAGGGCCAGTTTGAAGGAGATTGGAGACTGCAAAGTGGTGCAGTTAGGCAGCATAAGGTGGTGGTTTGTAGGATGATGTTGGTGATCAAGAAGAGGAGGAAGAGTGTGAGGGCAGCATCAAGGATCAAATGGTGGAAATTGAAAAAAGGGTAATTGTGAGGTGGAGTTCAGGGATGAGTTAAGACAGGCACTGGGTGGCAGTGAAGAGTTACCAAATAGCTGGGTAACTACAGCAGAGCTAGTAAGGGAGACGGCTAGAAAGGTGCTTGGTATCATATCTGGACAGAGGAAGGACGACATGGAGACATGGTGGTGGAATGAGGAAGTACAGGAGAGTATAAAGGCAAAGAAGAAGTGGGATTGTCAGAGAGATGAAGAAAGTAGACAGGAGTATAAGGAGATGAGGTACATGGCAGAGAGAGAGGTGGCGAAGGCTAAGGATAAGGCATATGAAGAGTTGTATGAAAGGTTGGACACTAAGGAGGGAGAAAAGGACCTGCACCGATTGGCTAGACAGAGGGACCGAGCTAGGAAAGATGTGCAGCAGGTAAAGGTGATAAAGGATAATGAGGGAAACATACTCACAAGCGAGGAGAGTGTGTTGAGGAGATGGAAAGAGTACTTTGAGGGGTTGATGAATGAAGAGAATGAGAGGGAGAGAAGGTTGGATGATGTAGTGATAGTGAATCATGAAGTACAATGGATTAGCAAGGAGGAAGTAAGGATAGCTATGAAGAGAATGAAGAATGGAAAGGCTGTTGGACCAGATGACATACCTGTGGAAGCATGGAGGTGTTTAGGTGAAATGGCAGTGGAGTTTTTAACCAGATTTGGAAAGTGAGAGGATGCCTGAGGAATGGAGAAAAAGTGTTTTGGTACCAATTTTTAGGAATAAGGGTGATGTGCAGAGCTGCAGTAACTACAGAAGGATTAAATTGATCAGTCACAGCATGAAGTTATGGGAAAGAGTAGTGGAAGCTAGGTTAAGAAGGGACGTGATGATTAGTGATCAGCAGTATGGTTTCATACCGGGAAAGAGCACTATAGATGCGATGTTTGCTCTGAGAGTGTTGATGGAGAAGTACAGAGAATGTTAGAGTTGCATTGTGTTTTTGTAGACCTAGAGAAGGCATATGACAGGGTGCCTAGAGAGGAGTTGTGGTATTGTATGAGGAAGTCAGGAGTGTCAGAGAAGTATGTAAGAGTGGTACAGGATATGTATGAGGGTAGTGTGACAGCGGTGAGGTCTGCGGTGGGAGTGACGGATGTGTTTTAAGGTGGAGGTGTAGTTACATCAAGGATCAGCTCTGAGCCCTTTCTTATTTGCAATGGTGATGGACAGGTTGACAGATGAGATCAGACAGGAGTCCGCGTGGACTATGATGTTTGAAGATTACATTGTGATCTGTAGTGAGAGTAGGGAACAGGTGGAGGAGACCCTGGAGAGATGGAGATATGCTCTAGAGAGAAGAGGAATGAAGGTCAGCAGGACTAAGACAGAATATATGTGTGTGAACGAGAGGGAGGATAGAGGAATGGTGAGGATGCAAGGAATAGAGGTGGCGAAGGTGGATGAGTTTAAATACTTGGGGTCAATAGTTCAGAGTAACGGTGAGTGTGGAAGAGAGGTGAAGAAGAGAGTACAGGCAGGATGGAGTGGGTGGAGGGGAGTGTCAGGAGTGATTTGTGACAGACGAGTACCTGTAAGAGTGAAAGGGAAGGTCTACAAGTGGGTAGTGAGACCAGCTATGTTATATGGGTTGGAGACAGTGGCATTGACAAAAAGGCAGGAGTTTGAGCTGGATGTGGCAGAGTTAAACATGTTAAGATTTGCACTGAGTGTGACGAGGGTGGGCAGGATTAAGAATAAGTATATTAGAGGGTCAGCCCAGGTTGGAAGGTTTGGAGACAAAGCCAGAGAGGCAAGATTACATTGGTTTGGACATGTGCTGAGGAGGGATGCTGAGTATATTGGGGAAAAATATGCTAAGGATGAAGGTAACAGGAAAAGACGAAGGCCTAAGATAAGGTTTATGGATGTGGTGAGAGAGGACATGCAGGTGGTTGGTGTGACACAGCAAGATGCAGAAGACGGGAAGAAATGGAAACAGGTGATCCGCTGTGGCGACACCTAATGAGAACAGCCGAAAGAAGATGATGATTTCAGTTTGACTTCATACCCTTCAGAAAATTCATGCTAATGTAAAACCTGCTATTCTATTAAATTTCTAAGTGTGTAAGAGCAACATTTAAAAATTGTCCCTATTTTTGGGCTTTTGTACCACTTTTATTAATGGCTTTGTCCGGATCCCTTGCTCTAAGAGATTGAGAGGTGTGTCTGGCAACCGTTTTATTTATTTATTTATTTATTTATTTATTTATTTTTCCCGGGGTGGGGGGAGGGCACTTTAAATGTTTAAATGCGAAAGCTGCTGAATATGGACTATGTCAGGCAGGTTGTAACAGGTAGTTGTCTGAAATAGCATAAGAAAAATCTGGGGCAGTCTTCATCATCTTTGCCATATAATAAAAAGTTGAAATGGATGGGGGGACTGATGGATACTGAAGAGTTTATGAAACCAGACAATATCTAGGTGGTATTAGTGTAAAAAGTCTAGGTTGTTAACTTTATTGGACGTTGAACTTTTCCTTTAATGGATACAATGCATGAACCTCAGTTTAACTACAGATGAAGACAGCTTATTTGCAGAGTATTTTTTGCCATCTGTAAAGTGACAGTAGTGCACAATTTACAACTCCAAATCCATGACTGAAGTAATTTTAGTTGAAAAGCATTTTGAGTGCATTCTTTAAACTGTGTTCCTTCAGTGCATGACCAAGTACAACACTACCACCAATATGTGAAGTTCAACTTTTGTAGCGGCTGATGTTAATTTTTGTACTGTGCAGCGAGAATAAAAAAGTAGCCATTTAAACCAATTGCAGTGAGTGTCCATCCATCTCTTATGTGTATCTCTCTTAGCCATTTCAGGGTCAAAGTGAGCTGGAATCATACCCCAGTGTGAATTAGGCATAATATAGAAACTATATATTGAATGGGACTCCATTCCATTGCAGAACTCGTACACACATGCATTGGGCAATTTGGGAGTACCACTAGTGTACATTATTGCACATTTTGTGGGTGGGAGACTAATCCATAGAGCTTGCATGGATACATTGAGGACATCTAATCTGTGATGATTCATCACTGCTGCAGTAGCCTTGGCTATATGGGTTTTATCCTGCCAGGAGTATAGTAGCCGGACAGCATCCAAAGCTACAGCGTTCCTACCATGCACCCACACTGTCGAGCAGCTTGAGCTGAGCTCACTAAAAGACAAGTTTGGGCATGAAGCCCTTCAGTGCTTTATTGCCACTGAAGCATATGCTCCTCTAAGGCTTTCAAGGATTGCCGTTTGACTTGTGCTTTTCTTTACTGGGTCATAAATTCCCTTTGGGGGGTCCATTTTCTCTATTTTGTTGTTGTCTTATTACTTTACTGTTCAGGAAAGTTATTTTAAAGCTAGGAGTATTTTTATGGACAGTCTTGAGACTGTTAACGTGCTTTTAAACATTTAAACAGTGCAGTCATTTTTCCTGTCTGTTTCAAACTAGTGTAAAATAGCTAAAAACATTTTTTTGTGTGGAGAAATTCTATTTATTTTTCTTTTGTGGGGCTGGCGTTTGTATTATTAGTGCTTTTTTACTGTGTTTTTTTCTGTATGCATATATAAAAAACCTTTTGTGGACTTGTACCATTTAACGACAATTGCTGCTTGTTTTCCATGGGAAAGAGACACAGACACCATTTTCAGCTTGACCATGGAATGTACTATCGGTCCCACAGTCTGTCCACCTTCCAGCCACAAAAAGAACGAAATAAGCAAACATTTGCTACCATAGCAGGTAGGGGACTCTGTTGTGACCATTTGTTGTACCTAAGACCACTCATCTTTACCCTGGATCACTCTAGTGTAGCATTTACAGCCACTATGGACCAGGGGTTAGCCACATCCTGTGTTGCTGTTGGGGTCCCCCTCAGTGGCCAAGGCAGAGCCATTCTTGTCATTTCTGGGAAAAAGAACAGGGAAAGTATCCCTGTTGTGTCTGAATGCTTGCTCATCCCTGAGGAAGCAGCTGCTGCCATTAGTAACATGTTTGGTTCCATTTTTCCTGTTAAAAAGAAACAGAAAACCAAGCATGTATATTCTTCTCTTCAATTCAGGCTGTTGATTTCTCTTGTAAAGGAAAGACGGGTTCCTCTTTCCTGTAGAGATTCAAGATTTAAAATCTGAACGGAAAGCTGCAGAGATGGATACCATTTTTTTCTTCCCCTCAGACTTCTGATTCAGACTCAGAAGAGCTTAGTTTTTGATTCTCTGTGTTGGGGATCTGTTTCTTTAAGACTATTGCTAGAATGGGCCAGTGGGAGAACACTGCAGGTTTTCAGTCCATCAGAAAATGCTGAATTGTTACAGAAGGCTTTTCCAGAACCTACACCCATTCCTCCTGTTCTGTCTGCTTTAGAGGATGCATGGGTTGCTGCCTGCAGTTTTCCTGATAGTTGGCCACCTGGATCTAAAAAAGCAGATAGGATGTATACAGTTCCTCAGCCTTTTAAAATTTTATATACTGTTCCTAAACCTAACCCAGAAGCTATAGCTTTAGAATTTAGATGATCCCACTGCTATTAAAAACTTAGTTAATTCCGATCCTACTGGTTCTGATAAGGATGGGAAAATTAGTCAGAGATGTAGGTAAAGTGTATACTTCTGCAACTTTGAGTTTCAGAATTTTGAATTGTCAGGCTTGTATGTCAGTTTGTTTTGGCAAATTGGGAAAATATGACAAATGTTTTATCTGCAGTTTCTTCTTGTGAGGAGAATCTACTGTAAATAACTAGTAGGTCACTACTCATTGTTTGTAGTGTGTGTATGACTCCTATTGATACTACTTCCAGGGCTGTGGCCACTGGTACTGTTTTCAGGAGGTTTGCACAGCTGCATTCTCAGAACCTTCCAGTTAATGTTAAAAATAAGATTTTAAATTCTGCCCCTAGATAGAGACTTAATATTCTCCCTCTGCTCCAGGATTGATCAAAACTGTGATGAAAGGGGTAGGCTGATCCAGGGGATCTCTAAGATTTTTCAGACCTGCTTTTCTAAATTGTCCAAGGGATTTTTTTTATCTCCTCATCCAGTTTTGGCAACCCCCCCCCCCCGAATAAACAGTCTCATCAAAATTCAGGTAAACAGACAGTTAAGAAGAAATGACAAAGGGGTTCCAAAATCAAGTCTCGAACCTGCCAAAACAAAGGACAGTCTAAAGTCTTAATGACTATTCAAGAGAGCTTGTGACCCCCTTGGTTTCTTCCAGAAAGTCTGAATCTCCATTGTTTTCTACTTGGCAACACATTGTTTCAGACAAATAGGTTCTGAAAGTAATTCTTTAAGGTTACAGATGGCAGGAGGAGGAAATTCCTCCTTTCCAGGGGGTCGTTCCTCATCCTGCAGATCATACTGTTGTGTTTCCACCTTCATAACACGTTGTCCCAAGGAGTGATAGAACCAGTTCCTCCGTCCTGGGGGGGTATTCATAGATGCTCCTTGTGCCAAAGAAAGAAGGAAAATGCTTAGAGACCAGTTCTAGACCTTTCTTTTCTAAATCTATTTGTGATAGTGCCCAAATTCAAAATTGTTACTTCACAACCTGTTGCAGTGTCTTCTTTCAAGATTGCTGGTGTCACTAGACTTTAGACTTTAAAAGATGCTTATTGCATCCCTATTCATCCAGACTTCAAGCATTTCTTAAAGTTTTCTGTCTGGATCACATTATCAGTTCTTGCCTTACCCTTTGGAATATCCACTGCACCAAGAGTGTTCACAAAGTGTCTAGCATTATTTGTAGCTCACAGCAGCCTACAGGGTATCCATATTTAGATGATTGCTTATCTCTTCAGAGTATTCTTTTTTCCAGAGTGTCAGGAATCTCTTGAAAAAGTCTTTTTTGACTCCTCCACACAGGGTTGTGTTCCTGGGATATCAACTACACACCTCAGTTCAAAGAGCTTTTCTTCCACAGGAAAAAAAAATAGATTTTTATTTAGATCTATAGCCAAGGTTTTTCACTCAGACCTCAGTTACTGTGAGGGAATACCTCAGGCTTTTTGGTCTTATGGCATCTGTGATTCTCATGATACCCCTGGCAAGACTCTTTGGTATGTGAAATCCTTTTTGGTCCCAGCATCAACATCCTTTATCTTTTCAAATCCCAGTGCTGAGGTTTGTCAGAAGAGAAATATTTTGGTGGAGACAGTAGATATCCTGAAATCCAGGTTTCCCTTTCTTCCTCTTTCTCCATAGAATTCAGTCACTACAGACGGTTTGGACTTTGCTCGTGGAGCAGTTTCAGGAGGGATGAAAGTGCATTGGGTGTGGGACACAAAGGACAGATGCAGTCATGCGAATATGAAGGAGATGCTTGCCCTGATCAAGACACTCAACCCTCTGAAACATCCTTAGTCCCCAAGACCTCTTCAAGTGGTTACATATATATCACAGTCACATGGTACATCAACAAGCAAAGGATAACTAGATTGTATCCCTTTTGCAGACTAGCCATATTAGCTTGGGATATAGCTTCACAACACAGTCTCACTCTGCAGGCATTGCAAAGTTGTATGGCAGACAAGCTAAACAGGACCAGGGCAGACCCTCACAAATGGAAATTTAATCAAGGTTTGATCTGTCTGTGGGGAGATCCTCAAATAGACCTGTTTGTTCAGAGCGGAGGCAGTCAACTGGCAATATTTTGTTCCAGGACTCCATCCAAGAAGGCCTGGAAGACTGATGCATTTTCTCTTCATTGGACAGGAATGTTCTTGTATGCTTCTCTGCCCTTTCCACTAATATCCAGGGTACTTCTGAAGATTCATGAGGAGTCCCCCAAGATCATTGTGGTGAATCCCTTCTGGCCCAGGCAGCCCGTGGTTCTCTCTTCTTTTGAAAATGGCCAGGGGCAATTACCAGAAGCTCCTTAACAGACTGGATCCACTCACACAAGAACAGGGATGTTTGATACACCTTGGCATTGGTCATCTTCATTTGACTGTCTGGATGATCGTAAACAGTTGTCTAAAAGGAATTAAGACTGAGGAGATGCATCATGTACTAATGGAGGCAAGAAAGCCTGCTACTAGAAAGCCATATATTGGCAAAAAGAAGTTTTCTAGCTGGTGCCAACAACATAACCGACACCCATTCGAAGCAAGTTGTTCTTTGGCCTCATAATATTTGCGAGTTCCTATCCTATGGCCTTTTTTATTCCTCTATCAAGGTTCATTTATTGGCCTTTTCAGCATATCTACTCTGGATCCTCCTCTTTTCAATGGAGTCTCTTGTCAGAATGTTCTTGAAAGACGTTTTGCATAAGAGGCCTCCAAGAAAACTGGTGGCCCATCCTTGGGATCTTGATGTTGTGTTAGAAAAGCTAACACCTGCTCTATTTGAACCAGCTAATCTGATTGACTTGAGGTTCTTAACTTGGAAAAGTGTTTTACTGATTGCTCTGACCTCTGCAATAAGGGTATCTGAATTGCAGGCTGTTATATTGAGTCTACCCTATCTCATTTTCCATAGAAACATTGCTTCTTTGAGAATTAATCCTTATGCACCCTGCAGTAGCTGCTTCCTCCCTCCATCCACCCCCCTTATATTTTGGTAGATGTTTTATTTTTGTTGTGCCTAGCATTGTCCTTTTAGGGCTCAGCCTCCCTGTCTTTGGTGACAGGAAAGCTCTGAACGGCTTTGTGTTGAAAGTCGCCTTTTAGTCATCTCAGCTTGAGCTGCTGGACAGTTTGGGTGCGTGGAAGGTGCCCTGAAGCTGTGGAAGCTGGATGGCTCTTGTGTCCTTGGCAGGATGTAACCCATATAGCTAGGGCTACTACAGCAGTGTTTTTTTTTTTTTTTGTATACTATAATAATAAGCTCAGCTTGCACAACTGTACCTTTTTTCCCCCATTAGTATTTGCACTTTTTTGGTTTTGCTTAGGCGGGACTTCATTTATTTAGTCATCAGAGTTGTGTTAACATTCGTGAGAAGTTGCAGTCTTCCCCTTCCGTGTGAAATTCCTCTTGTGGTGGTGGAGCTTGCTTTCTGTGTGTGTGTGTGTGTGTGTGTGTGTGTGTGTGTGTGCATCTGTGAATTTATTCTGTTACTTCATAGGTTGTTGTTCTTTAGCCTTATACTTGTTTTTTTGCTGGGATAGGTTGTAGTCCCCCCCCAGCGATAAATATTATAAAACAAGTATTGGAATAATTACTGCATGATGAATAAACCCAGCAGAACATTTGATTGAGAAATTACCCTAGACTGATCTATGTTGGTGAAGAATCTGTGCATGTTGTACAGCCTACAGATGAAAGATTGAAAACCAAGAAGCGTATTGTAAACAGTAGACTGTGCAGTTTGGGAGAGTCCTGGTATTTTCATTGCACAAGTTCATACTGTGTTTGTGAGACACGGTCACTTTTATGGGTGTGCATCATGCAAGACTAGAGAAAACAAATCCGTAAGATTATGATTGTGGTTTGGAGCCAGTGCAATGTCCATTGCAGGGTTTTCCTCCTCATGCTTCTCTATCATGCATGCAGTCATGTTCAAGTCTTTGTTTGCCCAAGAACTGGAATGTGCCTGTAACAATGGAGTGAACCTGTGCATGACCCTTGTTTGGGGTTTAGGGGGGATGTAGGGCTCTCTCCTTCTTGAACTTCCCATTGGAGCCTGACAGTTGTGATGTAATTGTTTTTCAAATGAGTAAGGAAATTGAGCCCTTCCATTCTTTATGCCTCACTATGATTAGGTTGTTATTAGGGTTTCCACATTAGGTCTAACTTAATTTAGTCTGTTTGTCTTCCTTTCACTGGATTTTCCTCAGGGTAGAAAGCTGTCAGTATCTCTAGTCACCCCCCACCCCCGTAGGAACTTCTTAAGAATGGTTTGTTGGGAGGCATTGTTATTCTGTTCCTTTGGCCCTCAGCAGGACCAGTACCTGGTACAGTTCCCTGGTTGACTGTAGTGAATTACTGCTGTTCTTCGTGTTTCACTGTTGCAGTCATTACATTTGGGTAATCTGCTGGCAGGTTGCCCTCAGTCGGCCTGAATAACAAAGTCTTGGGTCCTGCGTCAGTTGCTGTCTTCTCTTCCATGACGTCAGGAGTATAAAACATGCAGCCGATGCCATTTTATTCAGTTTTTCTTGCCCCAGATGTCAGGGTACTTTTAGCAACATAAACTTTACCTTCATCTAAAAGCAAATACACCACAAAGGCCTTAGTGTATAGTAAAGGAAAGAAAAGGTATAGAAAGGGGGATGGCGGGTGGGTAACTCGGACTGCAACAGTGAATACACTCAAACATCTACAGTTATGGTAAGTGTACACAACTGTACTTTTAAGCACCTACTGTTGTCCTTTGCTGGTCTCACGGATAGCGTCCTGTTTCACAGCCTGCAGCAGCATAACAAAGTGTCTAGAGCTTTGTACAGGTTTAGCAAGAAGTGGTGCTTAACTGTATGGAGCTTAGAGCTCTCACTTGTATCTCAACTGTCTGGGTTCTGGTTCTTTCTGATAGAATTTGCACTAGGAAATATGCAGACTTCCCAGAATCTGGGCTGAAAGGGGACCCCTTCCACGTTCTGCTTATGGCTGCCTCTGTGGGCCTTTCTGCAGTGTGCAGATTCTTTGGCTGAGGCTGCAGGCTTGTGTGTGTGCCTGCACAGAATGGTATGGTTGAGATCATCTTACTTTGAAGACTCCCATATTCTGAACTTTTCATTCAAGTTAAGTGTTTTGCCAGACCTCACAAATTATGGTTAATCTCCTTAAGAGAAATCAGATACTCTCTTTATTAAAGGGGACATTTCTCACTGAAGGAAGCTAGCTGAGTGTTCTTTAAATCCAGGTTTTATACGCGTTTTCCGTAGGTGGCTAATAAAAGAAGGGGGTTGGACAGTATTTGAATATCAAGCTGTGTTGACATTGTTGGATGTTTTACCACTGATGTAGATCAATTCAAAGGAGTCCCTTAGTTGATTGCAGTTACAGCAGGCATACCTGTCAATTGTCTGGATTTTTGACTCGTATTTTTGGTCTGTTCCTCATAAAATTTGTGGTTTTCTGGATTTTTGTGGCAAATCAGTGTGGACTGAATTCATTAAATAATAATAGGCTTTTGAGTTTCAGACTTCATGTTCTTCAGAAAATGCATGGTGACACAAGACATTTTTATTCTAGAAACTTTCTAAATTTATAAGAGCAGTATTTAAAATGTATTCCTATTTTGTGGGGCTTTGCCCCACCATCATTTTTGGCTTTGTCCATATTTTTTATGCCAAGAGGTTGAGAGCTATGGTGCTAGGCTTTCTCCTTACAAAAAATATGCACAGATTTTTATGTATACATGTTTACTAGGATAGTACACAGTGGACCATATGCAGGCACAACCCAAGTGAAAAAATTCACAAAACAAAAAGTAGAACAAAATTCACAAGCATAGTGTAATCACAGAAGACACAGATCCCAGCAGACAATAGAAACAATGAGCAAATGTTCTTAACGGAGGAGAAAAACAAATGGGTTCATTTACTAGTAATTTTAGGAGGTTAGCAGCAGGCAAGAGCAGAGAGTAGAAGTAGAAATGCTGTATGTGAGGGAGGAGTTATGCAATGTGTCCAGTGGAAAAGGACTTGCAGTCAGATATTTTGTTGGAGGTGTCTTTTGAGTTGTGCTCTGAAGGTGGGGAAATAGATTTCTTTAAGGTGATGAAGGAAAGACTGACAAAGTTTGGGTGCAAAAGTGGCAAAGGAGTGGCTGGTACAGTGTAGTAGGTTTAGCGGGAGAGTCTGGAGTGAGGAAAGCAATTAAGAGAAGTTGCAAAGGTTGTAAGCACTGTTTTTTATTATGGCGTCTGTAGAGGTGGTTTGTTATAGAGTTTGGCAGCAAGAGTCAGGAAGGCAGCTGGCTGAAGTAGTTTAAAAAGAAACGCTCATAGGAGTGCTCAACTCTGTAGGTGATAGTGGTGCAGTGGTGATGTTCTTCGTGTTTCACTGTTGCAGTCATTACATTTGGGGTAATCCTGCTGGCAGGTTGCCCTCAGCCGGCCTGAATTCCAAAGTCTTGGGTCCTGCGTCGGCTGCTGTCACTCCTTCCCTGACGTCAGGTCGTCGGGTATAAAAGAAGCAGCCAACACCATTTTCTTCAGTCTTTCTTGCAGCGTGGTGCCCGAAGCAGTTCGCAAGTGCCGGTAGGCCGACTCCTGAGATTTTCGTGTTTGAGTTTCAGATCCGAAGTCTTCAATAAAGCTAAGTACCCCGTTGGGGAAACTTTTTTTCTTGCTCCAGACTGATGTCAGAAAAAGTTAATAATTGTATTTCTTGTGGAAAGCAAATACCTCATAAGGATTTTCATTCTTATTGTATTCCTTGCCTAGGCCCTGATCGCAACGTTACTAGTTGTCGGTTTTGTGCTAGATTTAACCAACGCACTGTTAAGCGTCTGTATGATTTTGTTTAAACTTTTTTGGACGCCGGTTTAATTATCCTGAAATGTCGTCGTATAGCCATCCGACTACCGGAGTTCACAAAAAAACGCAAAGAAAAAGAAGAACAACCGAGGCCCAAAACCGACGACGAAGCTTCTCCTAAGCCAGTCGCCGGTTCTCAGTGAGGTGCTTTCGCAGCCCCTGACGCCCGCTACTTTAGAGTCGCAGGCCGCTACCGACTCCCACGTGGAGTCGGCAATGCCACTGGATACTCAAGGTATTGGAGCCTCAGACGCTAATCCCTCAAATGGGTCTGGAGTCAATGAGCAGGCACCGGCTTCTGAGGGTGTATTCAGACCTAAACATCTTTACATTAAAACGACTTCAGCATCAAAGGCAAAGACTAAAGCACCTTCTAAAGCAAGGAAACGTGGACAGGCCTCTATGTCCAAAAAACAGATGCTCAAAATGGCAGAAGACTTATTACCTTGATCAGGGGTTCCCATCCCCCTCCTGATAAGAGGCCTAGGCAAGACACTGACTATGAATCTTCAGATCAGGTTTCTGTTTCTTCTGATCAGGAATATTCTCTTCCCCCCTATGAGGATTCTGATGCTGAAGAATCTATTCCTTCAGCATCTCCTCCTGAGGACTATTCCTTTGGGGAAACCATGCATTACCAATTCACTACACTGCCCTTTGGCTTATCTACTGCGCCCAGGGTCTTTACAAAGTGCCTGGCACCAGTAATTGCATTCTGCAGACAAAGAGGAATACAAATATATCCTTACTTGGATGACTGTCTCATTCAAGCAGAGAACAAGGACATTCTTCAACATCTGGCGTTTGTGAAAGACTTCTTATCATACCTAGGGTACACAGTCAACAAAAATAAATCAAAACTGGTACCCTCACAACAGATAACATTCCTGGGTGCAAGCTTGAATACAGCTGCCCAGATGGCTTATCTCATGCCAGACAAACAAAGGCAACTGACTACCTATTTCAAAATGCTGGCAACAAAGGCCCAGTTATCTGCAAGAAAAATTCTGCAGGCTTTGGGCTTCATGGCATCCTGCATCCTACTAATTCCATATGCAAGAGTGCATATGAGGAAACTTCAATGGTAATTAAAAAGTGTTTGGACTCAACATTGTCACAGCCTGGAAACAGTCATTACTCTCATTCCCTGCCTGCAACAGGAGTTTCGATGGTGGGCAAAGGCTTGTCACCAGAACAAGGGACAGCCATTCACATTGCCTCCAGCCAGGCAGACACTAACGACAGATTCATCAGATTATGCCTGGGGAGCCCACATGGCAGGAAGAGGCATTCGGGGCACATGGTCTTCAAACCAAATGCATCTACATATCAATCAAAAAGAGGTGTTAGCTGTTCAAAATGCCCTGACAGCCTTCAAGGACCTACTTCATCCGGGACAACTACTGATGAAGACAGACAACACCACGCTCATGTGGTATATAAACAAGCAGGGGGGCACACACTCTTACCCCCTTTGCAGACTAGCCATGACCTTGTGGGACACAGCTTTGACTTTCCAAGTACATCTGCAGGCACAATTCCTGCCAGGAAAGGAAATACTCTGGCAGACGAACTAAGCAGAAACCTCCGGGATCCCCACGAGTGGCAGCTGGATCCACAAGTCTTCAGCATGATAACAAGGAAATGGGGATGCCCGGACATAGATCTATTTGCCTCCCCTCTCAATTACCAACTAAAAAGATTCTGCACAAGGACTTACCACAGACAAGCATGGAAAGTGGACGCCGTATCTTTCAGCTGGAAAAACCTATCAGTATATGCCTTCCTCCACTGCCTCTCCTCCCCAAGGTGCTCCTAAAGGTCAGACAGCAGAAGCCAAAGATGATACTGATTGCCCCAGACTGACCACACCAGTGCTAGTATCCAGTATTAAGGAACTTATCTCTATACCTGGCTTGGACCTTACCTCAGATACCTCGACTACTGTCCCAGCAAAACAATCAGATCATGCACAGCCAACGCAGGACATTAAACTTGGCAGCATGGCAGATGATGTAGACATACAAAAAACACCTCTCAGTAAAGCTGTGATGGATGTCATTCTGGAAGCCAGAAGGCCTAGTACTAGAAAGTCTTATGCTGGAAAATGGAAGAGATTCTGTGCCTGGAACCAGGCACAAGGAACTGATACAGCGGTACCAAATATGCCTCAGATTTTGCAATACTTAACTGAGATGCTGGACAGAGGCCTAACTTTTTCATCTATTAAAATTCATGCCTCTGCCATTTCGGCTCATTACAATACAGAGCCACCACTTTTTTCTCGCCCTTTATTAAGGCAGTACCTCAGAGGAGCCAAAAATTTAAGGCCCCCAAGAAGACTACCAGTACCTGCATGGGACCTCAACTATGTCTTTGAAAAGCTCACCCTGCCTCCTTTTGAGCCAGCTGCTACAGCTGATATGAAGTTTTTATCTTGGAAAACAGCTCTGCTCTTAGCAATTACTTCTGCAAGACGAGTTTCAGAGCTACAGCCGCTCATGGCTGTGGAACCTTTCATAATTTTTCATCCAGACAGAGTCTCCCTGAGGACAAACCCAACATTTATGCCTAAAGTAGTGTCCAGTGTGGCTCTTAATCAAGCCATCCATCTGCCTACCTTATACCCAAATCCACAGAACAAGGGGGAGAGAATTCTGCATTCTTTGGACGTACACAGACAGCTTAGATTCTACTTGGACAGAACCAAAGCTTTCAGGAAAATGGAGAAATTACTAGTGGCATATGCTGCAGGATCACAGGGAAAGCCTATCTCAAAGCAGACTATTTCTAAGTGGTTAGGCCACTGCATTGGTTTCTGCTACTTACACCACGGTAAGCCAGTGCCTAAGGGCATTAGGCCTCATTCCACCAGAGCTGCATCCACCTCAACAGCCTTTCTCAGGGGAGTACCTACCACAGACATTTTAGAGGCTGCTACCTGAAGTTCAGTGCACACCTTTACCAAGCATTATCATCTGCCACTCTAAATCCAGGGCAGGCTTTGCCACTGCAGTTCTGCAGGGCCTCATAGCCGCTCCTACTGCTGTCTAGTTCCAGCCTCCCAACCATAGCTTTGGGACTCTACCCAAATGTAATGACTGCAACATTGAAACACGAAGAACATAGTGCAGTTGTGTACACTTAAAATAAATGTAGATGTTCGAGTGTATTCACTGTTGCAGTCCAGGTTACCCACCCGCCTTCCCCCTTTTTTCGTTTGGATCTTATCTTTCCTTCTCTGATTTATACTATCTATGTGGTGTATTTGCTTATAGATGAAGTTACAATTTATACTGATGTATTTCTGAATATGTACATAAAGTTTGGCTACTTTTCTGGGGGGCGCCTGACATCTGGGGCAAGAAAAACTGAAGAAAATGGCGTTGGCTACTTCTTTTATACCCCTGACGTCAGGGAAGGGGCGACATCAGCCGACGCAGGACCCAAGACTTTGGAATTCAGGCTGGCTGAGGGCAACCTGCCAGCAGGTTACCCCAAATGTAATGACTGCAACAGTGAATATACTCTAACATCTACATTTATGGTAAGTGCACACAACTGTATTTTCCTGAGGGTGAGTTGAAAATGAATCTGCATGTTATGTATTCAGTGGACTGGAGGGTGGATGTGTGTTTTAGAGACTGTGGTTATAATGGGGACCAGGAATCAAATAAAAGAGCATTGATGCTTTCCCTTGTTTGTTTCGATGCAGTGGAATTTAAGTGGCCAGTCCAGCTATAAATCTAGGTATTTAAAGGATGTAGCTGTTTCTGTTAGGGTAACCCCCCCCCCCCAGCTTTTGTGAGGCTCCAGATATCATACGATTTATTTTGGAGGGGTTTAGGAGTAGCTTATGGTTGTTTAGCCGGGACTTAAAGGAGTGGATGTCAGATTGAAGCCAGGTTTGACGAGTTGAATGTGAGGGACTGGATCAAAGAATGACCACATCCTCTGTGTAAAGATTGATAAGTTTAGGTAGGTCGGAGGGTGGTTTGTTAATAAAGATTGAAAATTGGGGGGAGGGGATTATGGCACCCCATGGCACTTCTTAATGAAGGGGTGCTGGAGGTGAGGAATGAGATGAATTTGGCTTTGAAGTAACTTTTTGCTAAGAAGTCTTGGAACCAGGTGACAGTATTGGTGCCAACTCCAATTTCTTGGAGGGAATGAAGAAGGAGGTGGTCAATAAGAGCAGAAGCCTGTAATTTAAAAAACTTAAGAAAAACACGTTTTCCCCCTAGACTGAGTGTAGGGAGTAAAATAAAACTCACAAAGGAGACAACAAACCAAGAAAAAGAGATTTTATTATGCCAGTACAGAGCTTTCTTCTGTTATAGACTTCGTAAGCGAGGTACAGAAAAAACAATTTAAATGTTCACGCTATCACTCACTTCATACGTTATCGTTTTTTACTGGTTATATTTAACATTTGCACATACACTATCCTACAGCACTGTGTCATATATTTGTAATTGCATAAAGATTCTAATAACTTCTGTTCTTATTTTTGGTTTTTGGGCCTGACTTTTATTATTTTGAGCCATTTAGATTTACTTGCATTTAATTTAGATGTACTTGCATTTAATTTTATCTAACGTTCTTTCCACACAAGTACCTTGATATGGCCAAAGCATATGACATAATCCCCATTACTATCATAGTTAATAAGCTTTAATGCATGACAGTTGGATTACTATGTAGTAAGATGGATGCCAAATTGTCTAAAAGATAGAACCCCTACAGTGTGGGTAGCTGGTGCCATGTCAGATTATGAAGGAGACCAGTGGTGTCCCACAGGGCTCAGTACTAGGACCTCTCTTGTTCAGCATTTACTTTTCTGATCTACACACAATGAATCAAGACCTCTGGCTAACCAAGTTTGCAGGTGACTGTAAACTGGGAGTCATTATCAGAACCCCCCCCCCCCGACACCAAAACCCTTCAGTAAGAACTTACTAAAAGTGGGCTCAAATTAAATGCTAAAAAGTGAAATATTACAACATTTGGTAAACAGATCGACCCTCCATCATACAGCACCCCACTCCAAAATGAGAATGTTGTTAAAGACCTTTGAACTTGGGTTGATAACTCCATCTGCTTTGATCATCAGTTAATGGACATAGTCAGAAAGTCCTTCTACTTAGCATGGCAAATCGCCAAAGGAATATTACGTAGATATGAAGAGGTCATTGTCTCTGTCTGTCTTGCATTGATTAGGCCAGTTATTGAATGCGGTCCCCCTTTTGGTGTGTACCTCACTAGTCATATCAGAAAACTAGAAATACCCCAGAGGTTTGTAACTCGGAAGATCTCTGGCTTTAAACTCTGAACTACCAGACAAGACTGGAAGCCTGGTCCCTTTATTCAGTGTCTTATGAACGTCTGAGGGGAGATCTATGCCTTGCCTTCTGTGCCATTAGGGACCTAGTGGTCCTGTATCTCTTGCATCTCCAAAAATCAGATGGCTCCCTTGTTCTGCTATTTGTGGGACTAAATTTTCATCAGTCAGCAAGTAAATAAAACACAGTGGTAAGATAAGAACATTAGATGCCATCTTTCACCACTGTAAACTAGACCCCTTCTGCAGATTAAGCAGTGTGATACATACATTATTTTTCTTCAGACTGGAACTAGATGGTTGATTTAGTGTTCACAAATTCACCCCTAGCTTGACTGCCATAGCCCCACTTGAAAAAGAAAGGAAAGTCTTAATGGTGGGTGCTTGCTAAACAGGATCCGCCACATAACGCATGCACTCAAGTCACTCCACAACAAGTATAAATACGACTCCGTCATTGTCCATGTTGGAGTGAATGACTTGAGACATACCTCTGTGGACTACATGAAAAGAGACATGGAAGAGCTCTCGGATCATGTGGCCTAGGCAGATATGACCCTAGCCCTAAGTAGCATCCTGCCTTCGCTCAGAATGATACCACAGTATAAGGACAAAATGATTGACTTCAATAATTGGCTAAGCTTCTGGTGTCATTCATAGGGGATCCAGTATCTTGTCTGTCTGGGACGACGTGATCGACAGACCACGATGCTTTGCCAGAGATGGTCTGCACCTGTCACCTCTGGGATTCAGGTTACTGGCTAAAGCTCTTGCCACCCCCATAGTGCCTTTTTTAGGCAAGGTTCAAAGGACAAAACCACCACCGTAAAAGATACAAGCATGTAAAATCTGAAGGTAATGCTGCTCAATGTTGGAAGTCTAAACCTCAAAATGCACTCTCTCGAGGCACTCCTAAAAATGGGAGAACATCGATATCTGTGCAGTAACTGAGACCTGGTTCAAGGCTCCAGAGAGCACCCCTGCAGTACTAGGCTACAACTCTTACCACACTTTTCGGCCACCAAGCCAAGACCGAAACACTAAAGGTGGAGGAGTGTCCATATTCACACCTCCAGGCTAGTTGCCCAAGACAATGCATCTGAAATTCTCCAAGTGCAACTAGCACTAGGTAAGACTGTAGTCCAAATTGTAGCTTGCTACAGATCCCCCACCATGCCCCAAGATTCTCACTACATCTTTCTAAACATACTGGAAAATATTAAGATACAACCAAACACCCTAATACTGGGTGATTTCAACTACCCTGCCATTAACTGTGAAAACTACTCGGGTACCAACACTTTTTCCCCAACGGTTCTTGGAATTCATAAATTCCAGTACCCTGGATCAACTAATCCATTGTCCCACCAGGGGCTCCAATATCCTAGACCTGGTCATTACCAACATGGGAGATAGATGCTCCACACTAGTGGTCACCCCCTCATTGGTCAGGTCTGACCATAAGCAAATCACCTTTAACATCCACATCCCACCCCCACCCCCCCAGTAAGGACACCTCCGTAAAAAACTTCTCCAAAGCCAACTTCATGCTACTCAAGTCAGAAGTGACAAACTTCATGACACCCATGCAGACGGGAGCTGAAAGTTTGACTGCTGAATCCTACACTATGGCACTGTACAAGCACATCAACTCGTGCTATCCCATATAGAACTAAGACACTGTCCTCCAAAAAAAGGAAGCCAATCTGGTGGCCCCCTGCCATAAACAAACTATACAACAGAAGACAGAAACTGTTGCAGAAAAGAGGAAAATCCCAGGATGCAAAAAACTCCCTTACCAGCCTCAGTAAGAAGCTGAGATGCCTCATAAAATCCTCCAAAGCTAGTTACGAGAATAAAATTGCCAAAGATTCCAAAGACAACCACAAGGCATTCTATAGTTATGTCAGGAATCTAATTGGCAATGCTGAGATATGGTCTGAGCTACAACAGAATGGCATTAAATATACTGATCCCAAGGATATTGCCAATATCCTGACAGATCGATTTAGTGCTAACTTCACCCCCCTCTCATCCCCTAAAAGGCCCATCTCAATACCAAAAGATTGCCAAATTCCGGTAATCATGGCCACACAGGTAGAAACTGCACTCTCCAAAGCTAAGAATGCAGCATCCATGGGACTAGATGACATCCCGGGCTGTGTACTACATGAACTACAAAATGAACTGGCACCTCACCCAGGTGTCATGTTTAATCATAACCTCACCTCAGGCTTCGTGCCCACTAAATGGCGCACAGCTACAGTTATCCCACTCCACAAGGGGGGATCCACCTTGGATCCTGGGAACTACCGTCCCATCAGTCTGACGAGCCTGATCTGCAAGAGCATAGAACGCATTATCATGGAACTTGTAAATAAAGACATTGGCTACCTTTAAACACTGGACCCCACCTAGTTTGGGTCCGTGAAGGGCCGATCTTGTCTCCTGAACCTGATTGACTTTTTCAAATCAGTCTCCAGAGCTGTGGATGAGGGTAAGGCGGTCCACACAGCATATCTGAACCTCGCCAAGGCCTTCGACACCATCCCCCACTCTGGAATCATTGATAAACTTACTAAGCTGGGCATAAATCCCTACATCACTCGATGGGTTGCCAACTGGCTTACTGACAGAACCCAGACTGTAAAAGTAGCCAACTCCAAATCCAGCTCCAGACAGGTGACAAGTGGAGTACCTCAGGGTTCAGTCCTGGGACCACTCTTGTTTGGCATCTACTTCTCTGAAGTGCAGGCCAACACTAAGGGACTCTGGCTAACAAAGTTTGCAGATGACTGCAAACTGGGAGCCATTATTGAATCCCCAAATGATATGGATATTCTACAAAAGGACCTTACGGAAACAGATGCTTGGTGCCAGAGCCATGGGCTCAAGCTTAATGCCAAGAAATGTATAGTTATCCCCTTTGGGAAAAATCATGTACCCATGACTTACCACATAGGTGGCAGTACACTAAACACCGAACGTATGATGAGAGACTTAGGGACACAGGTGGACAGTGGTCTCCCCTTCAATAACCACATCGCCACAACAGTCAGGAAATCCTTCTGTGTGGCACACCTCATCACTAAGGGCTTTTCATCCAGAAAAAAGGAGGTCATTGTCCCACTGCACTCATCCCTCATTAGACCCATTGTAGAGTACAACGCCCCGTTTGGTATGTGCCTCCCAAGACATCTGCAACAGCTGGAAAGGCTGCAGAAATACCTCACTAAAAGACCGTCACAGGCCTAAAGCAGATGCCCTATGCTGACTGTCTAAAAAAACTCCAGCTATACTCTGTGGCATATCGTCTACTCAGAGGCGATCTCTGCTTAACATACAAGGCCATGTCAAACCCTGAGCTGTTGGACATGCTCCACTTAAAGAAATCCCAATCCCTCAGAGCCACACACTCCGGGGATCTAAACCTTGTCATCGCAATGAACAAAACATGCTGGAGGGATAGGTTCCTGACCCAGAGACTCCTCATACTCTGGAATAGACTGCCCATACATGTCAAGCAGAGCACTTCCTTGGCCCTCTTCATAAGGAACCTTGACGATTGGATGGGAGATAGGAAATTCACCCCGAGGATCATGTCAGTCGTCCTGCTAGACAGGGGTCCAGGGAAGTAAATGTTGTGGGAAGAAATATCCAGGGAATTGTTGTGGCTAGGCTTGTATAGGCCCTATAGCCGATAGCCTATGAACCTAAGCCTCTCTTGCCTTGCATTTCCTATGAAATAAAAGCAGCCCTAGAATCTCCAATAGATCATCAGTCTTCCCTTGTGGATCTACACCACCCCATCTGAAATGGAAAGGTGCAATTTTTTTTTTTAATTTGGTAAAATAAGAGTATTTACAGAAATTATTTTTGTACCTAGTATTGATCTTATACAAGTGTTCACTGATCTTGAGACATAACTTCTTTTTAGTCTTGCTTATGTAAAATACATTGCAGGTAGCAGAGTAAACCTCACCTGTGCTGTTTAAAGTGCAACTGCCCAGTGCTGCTTATTCCATGGTTGTCGCTGTTCAGAATTAAAAATCATGTTTAAATATGTGAAAAAAATTGTTTTTGCACAAAAGTGCTTGTATCCTTGTGCGTGTGTACGATTTTTTTGTGTCAAAACAAAAGTTTGTTTCATAGCATTTTCAGAAAAGTAGTAGTTTTAAAAACTGCTTCCAAACGTGGAAGTCTGAGGACGCAGTCTTGTTTATGGCATTAATATTTAAGGGTAGTCAGGAAAGGTTTACATCACTTGGGATTCCAGCTCTAATTATGTGGGATTAGCACGTTTAGGTAATTTTGAATCAACTATGTAATTGCCAGCCTGTTAAATTAACACTATGGCAAAAAATTACCATTAATTTTTTCTAAAACTGCTAATGTTACATGATTGATGCAGGCCCTTATGGTAACTAGTAATAGTCTTTTTAGAAGATTGGTTAACTTTGGCCAGACCATTGTTGCAGTGTTAGTCCAGTCTGCAGTGGCATTGATCCAAGTTTGGAAAACAAGAGGAAAACAGGAGAGTTGTGCTAAGTTTTGGGGTTTACTTTAACTAGTTAGCATTCAAAGAAATTTTGACTTCATTGGAAGTTAGAGATTGTAGGGTACTGCTGGCTAGCGTGATTGCATTATGGTGAGAGTGGTGCAAGATGAGCAGACCGTGTTTTCAAAAATGGTGTTTCTCTGAGTCTCTTGGTAGAAAGCAGACAAAAAGTACATGGAGATGCTGCTCTTGCTGTGCCTTTGGGGGGGGGGGGTAGAAAAGAGGGTTGGTAATGCCATGCTTACCAGATTGAGTTGTTATTTGGCTTGCCACAGCCCACTGCTAAGATGTGCAGGGAAGGGAATCGTGTGTAACACCAAGTGGTTTTTAATAGAGCTTTAACTGTTTTTTTTTTTTTTTTTTTTTTTTTTTTCATTGTTACTAAGATGCAAGATCCGTCGTTCTGTAAAACATTGTCTAAAGGAATTGTAGCTTGAGAGTGTATTTGTTTGCAGTGTCGTAGTCCTTAACGTTAGCGTGGGTGTCTGCCACATGCATTTCATGTTGCCACATTCCAGAGTATGTGTGCACATTTTTGTGTTTATTTTTGTCATACCTTTAATATCCAGTTATAATAAGTTATTAATATGACTTCAAAGATCACTTTAGCTGTAGGATCGATGGGTAATGTGACCTTAATATGTTCACAAACCCTAGATTGATTGTGACGTCACAGTTAAAATTATAAGACAAGACTTGTTAAGAGTGAGCTAACATGCAGAATTGTAGCAATGCTGTGAAAATGTTAAAATCTAGAACAAAATGAGCTTGTCTGTACTTGCAGTTTTATTTGCTTTCGGACGCCTTGTGTCCATGTGTGAAACTGCATTATTTTAAAAGTTCTAGCTTTGCCGTCTTTGCTGGTAGTTGCCTCATTCTTCTGACTCACTTTTGGCAGCTATGAACCTTGTGACATCTTTTATGTGCATTGGATTTGTCCTTTCAGTATGACCTCATGTGAGTGGTGCAGAAATGGGCCACAGTAAAATATAGACCACGATAAAATGTACTGGCATCATGCCATGCACTACAGTGGAGATAGACTGGGGGTAAGAAAGACAAAACCGCATGTAAATAGGAACATGTTTTTGATGTAGAATAATTCTTCTATTAACAATTCATTTGGCCTAATCATCTGCTTATGGTCAGAGCTGCTTTGTCATTATATCGTTACTCAGATTGACATCCAGGCTTGAACAGGAACATTCAGAGCAGAGGTACACGTATTTATTTTTAGGTAATAGAAGGTGTGTATAAGTAGTACATGATCTGGGCATATTTTTTCCTCAGCACCACACCTGGTGTACTGCTCTGATTTGCCATGTTCTTGCGTGCTCTTCAGGAAGTGGGCCTGCTGTTTTTTTTCCTTGCTGAGACTTTTGTTGTTTTCACATTTCTTTCTCTTCTGTCAGTGTTGTTCATCAGTCAGTTTATTAACTTGTGCATGGAAAGGGCCGAGGTTGGCTTTATCGTGTTTCTTATGTGTTGCTCATCTGTTGTGCAGAGGGATGGCTCCTGTTTGAATGATGAGGATTCCATGGATGTGGAAAATGGGAATCGCTTTGAGGAGTATGAATGGTGTGGCCAGAAGAGGATACGAGCTACGACACTACTAGAAGGTGGATTCCGAGGTATGTAACACAGGGTACTGCCCAGAATGCATGACATTGAAGTCTCCATTAAGGTCATATTACTACTGCTTGGTGGGGTTTTAGAGGAAAGTACGTAACATGCAAGTGCAAAACGTTGTCATGTTTTCATTATATTAAATAGTACCTATTCAGACCGAAAGTTTTACATGTAGGAATGTGTTCTTGCTTACAAGGAGTACAGAGTGATAGTTTGTTTTGGTCTAATCTACCTCAAGAATAGACAGTGGATAGATTTACTTCAATCCTTGAAGGGTAAGTAAGTCAACAGTGAATCTCCACTGTGTGCACCCACTAAATGTAGAGGGCATTGCAGATTCTCTCCCCAGCTCCACCACTATAGAAATCTAAACCGTGAGAGTTCTGATGTATTAATGTGGGAGCACACTGCTCCAGAGCATGTTTTATGAGAAACAGTGTTATGCTTCTCTTTAAAGGCATTCATATGTATCTGGATTTGTTTTTATGCCTGTTATGATGCACATGGGAAAGGAGTATTCTGAATACATGGAGGAGTGTTTTTACACCTTGGTGAAACAAACCACAGTACTAATTTTTGCATTAAGGCTCGCTCTTTGGTTTTTCTCTCTCGCTGTATTTCTAGGGCATTTTTTTCTTGTCTATTCATTGCCTTTTTCATAGTCCTGAATGTAAGTGGGGTGTTTAAGCATCGCAGTGTTGTGATTTAAGAAAAAGAAATGTCCTTAACCAAATGTAAAGCTGAAACTCAGGATCATTTGCAGCACTGTGGGTCGCGGTGGAGCAGCTTTTAGTGTTTTCGCCTCACAGCAAGAGGTTGTCTGGTTCAGTTCTCAGCTGGGGTGCCTTCTGTGCAGAGTCCACATGTCCTTCCTGCGGTCACATAGGTTTTTCTCCTGGTGCTCCGGTTTCCTCCCACATTCCAAAGACAATGCAGTAAGTGGATTGGACACTCTAAATTGGCCGTAGGTGAGAGTGTGTGTGCCATTGAGTGGTACGAATGAACTGCAGTGGCAGGGCTAGCCACTCAGTGTAAAACCTTTCCTCAGGATGATTGTCACTGCTGAATTAGCAGCCCGACCCCATGTGCAAAATGGGGAAAAAGGGGTTGAGGGTGGGTGGCTGGATTGCATCACTGTGTGCAATGGCATATTTAACTGCAGTCAAGCTTGTGTAGACAGCAGTTGCTGTGCTGCTGACTTGTGCATTGTACTTTTATATGTGGGTTTTACGTATGCTTCCCTGTTGTTTGATTTAATTTGCAGCACTTGTATATTCAGATATCATGCTGAAATAGTGCAGATTTTCACATTCTGTGTTCTGAGATTAAAACCAGTCTTTGAGTCATTTATGGAGTGATAGGAAAGCTCTGATGTTCTTAGTGTTTCACTGTTGCAGTCATCACACTTGGGTTATCTGCCTGCAGGTAGCCCTCAGTCGGCCCAAATACCAGAGACTTAGTATTTCTGCATCGGGTGATGTCCCTTCAGGACTGACATCAGGTCGTCAGGGGTATAAAAACAGGCAGCCGACACCATTACATCAGTCTTTCTTGCCGAGGAGGCCTAAGCAGAAGCAGTTCACACAAGCGCCGGTCGGCCGCTACCTGAGTTTTCATTTCCGAATTGAATCATCCTGAAGTCTTCTAAAGCTAAGTTTCCCATTGGGGATCCTTTTTTCTTGCTCTAACCGATGTCAGAAAAGGTTAACAATTGTCTCGCCTATGGAAAGCAAATACCACACCGAGATTTCCATTCTTACTGCTTCACCTGGTTAGGCCCAGACCATGACGTCCCTTGCTGTCGGTTTTGTGCCTTGTTCAGCGCCTGAACTATTCGTCATCGGGCCCTTATCGTAGCTAAATACTTTCACTCTTGGTCTCCGTATTCCGAAATGTCTTCGGTAAGCCATCCGACTATCGATCTTCCAAAAAAACGTAAGGATAAAGAGAGACAGACCGCACAGGTCCAAAACTGCCGACTATGCTTCCGTTAAGCTAGTCACCAGTTCACCGGTACTCAGTGAGGTGCTTTTGCAGCCCCTGATGCCTGCTTGAATGGATTCGCAGACCGCTACCGAGACCCGTTCAGAGTCCGGTATGCCACAACTCTTCTTTTGACTACAGAACCTGCGGATGTCCCTACCGTGGATGGGTCTGGAACCGCTGTGCAGGCACTGGCTTCTGAGGAAGTTCTTCGCATTACCGATATTCAACACAAACCGATGACTTTTTTCACGCCTTCAGTTCTGTCTAAAACTACCGAGTTTCTAAGGCCAAGAGTACGAGCTACACCTAAAAATAATGATGACCCAAACTCAAGCACCTGCTTCCTTGCCACAACATCAAATGCTTAAAATGGCAGAAGACCTGATTTATGTTGATTAGGGGAAGCCAGCTTTCCCCTGCTAAGAGAAAAAGAGACATGTCCCCAGCAGCTTTAACAGATTGAGTCCGATGACTCTGAGGCTTCTGAATATGAAGACATGCCTTTGTCTGCTTATGAGGATTCAGATGCAGAGGACTCCATTCCCTCTGCTTGCCCTCCGGTGGATTTTTCTTTTGGAGAAACCCTACATACTTTAAGAGAGTATTTCCACTGGGAATGCCAGGATTATCTTCAGTCCATAAAGAGACTCGGAGAATTTTTAGATTTGCCACAACATAGACCTTTAGCTATCCCACCTGTTCTGGATGTTGTGGATGATGTCTTTATGGTATCAAGTCTAACTCCTGATACTTTACCCCCTGCTCCAAGGAAACCAGACAGGTACTGCAGAGCCCGTGACACTCACACATTTATTTTCAAAAGTCCTACTGCTGACCCAGAAGTCATTTCCCAGGGGCCTAAAGGTATAAAAGCAACTACAGCTAAGAATCCCACCCCTTTGGACAAGGATTCCCTTGCTTTAGACAGATGGGGTAAAAAAGTATACACCTCTTCAACTCTAGCCATTAGGGCATTGAATTGCCAGTTACAAATGCTGAAATACCAGCAACATATTCTGGAACTTATTAAGCAGAAATTATCTACCTTTACAGACTGTGCAGAAAATAAAGAATTACAGGAGCTTATGCATTCTGCAAGCCAAGTCAGCAAGCATACATTGCAATGTGGTTTTGATGCCCTAGAAGCATCTTGCAGGGCAGCAGTCACTGGTTCTGTACTGAGAAGGCATGCCTGGCTTAAGGAGCAGACCTTGCCAGACCATGTCAAATCAGAATTACTAGGCGCTCCTTTGAACAAGGACAATCTGTTTGGCACCAAAGCAGAAGAGGTTCTAAAAAAGATGGAAGAAAAAGCTAAATCTATGCAGACGGTCAAAGATTTTTTGCAAGTGCAGCCTCCAAGATTCAGTAGGCATTGCCTCTCGAAGCATTGGTCCTTTCTAGCCCCCTCAAGCCCATCTCAAACTAGACCCAGGGGAAACAGACCCCCCCAGATTACAGTCTCAGGGTATGCAGAGATCTAAGCAATGGAGTACCTCCACTTCTAAAACAGGGAGTGCTAAGCCACCCCTTGCGGAAAGAATTCACAATGACTTCTCAGCTCCACTCCTTACCTCTGCCCAATTGCTTGTGCCCGTAGGAGGAAAACTTGCGCATCATGCAAAAAAACTGGACCACCATCACCAGAGACCAATGGGTCCTCAACATTGTATCCCA
Organism: Protopterus annectens; assembly: GCF_019279795.1. Classification (NCBI taxonomy): domain Eukaryota; kingdom Metazoa; phylum Chordata; order Ceratodontiformes; family Protopteridae; genus Protopterus; species Protopterus annectens. Next base: position 441,558,429 of record NC_056744.1, on the reverse strand, counting down.
GGGGTACAAATTTTCCTTCCACTCACTGCCAACCCCCAAAGGGTTCCCAGACCTTCCTCCAAACCAGTGGGCAGAGGCACAAAACCAAGTTCATCCCTGCTCTCCATAAGGGCAATTCAGCCTGTCCCTGCAGAACAGATAGGTCAAAGGTTTTATTCCAGACTTTTCCTGGTACCCAGAAAAGAGGGCACTTGGCGCCCAATCCTAGATCTTTCCATTTTAAACACCTTCCTGGTGGTTCCAAAATTCAAAATGATCACCCTTCAGCAGCTCCTTCCTATGCTGTCCAAAGATGCCTGGTTAGCCACCCTACACCTAAAAGAAGCCTGTCTGTACATCCCTATCAAGGACTCATGCAGGAAATTCGTACGTTTCAGGGCAGGATCTATGCATTATCAGTTCTCTGCACTTCCTTTTGGCTTAGCCACTGCTCCCAGAGTCTTCACAAAATGCTTGGCTCCAGCCATTGCCTATTGCAGACAGAAAAATTCAAATTTACCCTTACTTGGACGACTGCCTGATTCAGGCAGGCAGTCAGGAAAAGCTGTTGCAGCACCTGGCATTTGTAAAGAACCTTCTAACCTCCCTGGGGTACACTATCAATGAAAAAAAATTCAAACTAGTCCCCAGTCAAAAGATTGTATTCCTGGGAGCAAGCTTGGACACAGCATCCCAGATGGCATTCCTTACCCCAGAAAAACAAGCCTATCTAACAGGTTACTTTGCTCAAATGGCCACCAGAACCCAACTATCTGCAAATAAAATCCTGCAGGCCCTAGGGTTCATGGCCTCTTGCATTCTACTAATTCCATATGCCAGATTGCATATGAGGAAACTTCAATGGTACTTAAAACGTCTTTGGTGTCAGCACTCTCAGGATCTGGAAACAGTCATACCTTCTCTAAGGACAGAGTTTCTTTAGTGGGCAGCAGCATGCAACCACAACAAGGGACTTCCCTTTACTCAACCCCACGCCACCCAGACCCAAAGCACAGATGCATCAGACTATGCCTGGGGAGCACATCTGGACGACAAGTGCATTAAGGGCCACTGGAGGCCAAGTCAAGTTCATCTGCACATCATCCAAAAAGAGATGCTTGCTGTTCAGCATGCTCTGGCAGCTTTCAGATCCCTACTCTCTTCAGGACCCCTGCTAATAAAAACAAGCAACACCACAGTTATGTGGTACATCAACAAGCAGGGGGGGACCTAGTCTTACTCACTGTACAGGCTAGCTGCTTTGGACATGCATGTTCATCTGCAAGCTCAATTCCTGCCAGGCAAACAAAACTCTCTGGCAGACGACTTAAGCAGAAATCTCCTAGACCCACAAGAGTGGCAATTAGATCCCAGTGCTTTCAGCCTTCTAACCCAGAAATGGGGGACCCTGCAGGTGAACCTTTTTGACTCTCCCTACAATCACCAGCTCAGCAAATTCTGCACCAGGACACCTCACAGCAGGACCTGGAAAGTGGATGCCCTATCCTTCCAGTGGGTAAACCTCTCAATCTGTGCATTTCCCCCTCTGCCTCTTCTTTCAAGAATATTACTCAAGATAAGACAGAACAGACCAAGGACATTCCTGATTGCCTTGTACTGGCCATGCCAACACTGGTACCCACTACTGCGCAGCCTGTCACTGGTGCCACCCTGGCACCTACCCCAGATCCCAACCCTCCTCAGCAGGAGGGACAGGTCTTGCATCCGCAACTGCAAACCCTGAATCTTGCAACTTGGTTTATTCCTTGAATTCTCTCCCAGTGACCAGCCTAAGCAAGCAAGTGCTGGATGTCATTCTTGAAGCCAGAAGACCCAGTACAAGGAAATCCTATGCTGATAAGTGGAAAAGGTATCGTTCCTGGATGCAATCTAAAGGAGAGGACACAGCACTGCCCTCCTTACCTCTAGTCCTGGATTACCTAGCAGATCTATTTCACAGAGGCCTATCCTTTTGCTCCATTAAGATCCATGCCTCTGCCATCTCAGCTCATTACAAGACTGAGCCACCTCACTTCTCTCACCCTCTCATCAAACAGTTCCTGAGAGGGGCAAACAACTTAAGGTTACCAAGGAGAGCCCCCACCCCTGCCTGGGACCTTAACTTTGTACTGGAAAAGCTCACACTACCCCCCTTTGAGCCTGCAGCTTCAGCAGAGTTAAAATTCCTCTCTTGGAAAACAGCCTTGCTTCTGGCCATCACTTCAGCTAGAAGAGTGTCTGTGCTACAAGCACGTATGGCTGTGGAACCCTTCATTATTTTTCATGCTGACAGGGTCTCCCTCAGGACTAATCCTTCCTTTATGTCTAAAGTGGTGTCCAGTGTGACTCTCAACCATTCTCTCCATTTGCCAACCTTCTTCCCTAATCCTCAAAACAAAGGGGAAAGGATCCTGCACTCCTTAGACATGCACAGACAGTTCAGATTCTACCTTGATAGGACTAAGTCCTTCAGGAAAGCTGACCAGTTACTAGTCAGTTTTGCACCAGGGGCAAAGGGCAAGCCCATTTCAAAACAATTTCTAAATGGATAGCACACTGTATCCATTTCCGCTACAAACACCACGGGAAGCTAACCCCTCAGGGGGTCAGAACACATTCCACTAGGGCAACTTCTACTTCTACAGCATTCCACAGGGGATTCCCTACCAGGGACATTCTGGAAGCTGCTACCTGGAGTTCTGTTCACACTTTCACCAAGCATTACCACCTGTCTATCTTTTCCAAATCCAGGGCGGGTTTTGCAACAGCAGTCCTGCAGGGCATTCTAGCCAGCCCCAACTCTTCTTGACTACCTCCACCCATTCTTCAGTTTTGGGAATCAACCCAAGTGTGATGCCTGCAACAGTGAAACACGAAGAACATAGTACAGTTGTGTACACTTACCATAAACGTAGATGTTTGAGTGTATTCACTGTTGCAATCCTGGTTTCCCACCCTCCAGCCCCCTTGTGTCTCTCTCTCTCTCTCTCTCTCTCTCTCCCTCTGTCTGTTACTCACCCCTTACAGGGCTATTGGTATTTACTTTTTACTGGTGGTGTTTTCCCACCATAACTTTTAGCTCCCTATTTGCGGAGCTCCTGACATTTGGGGCAAGAAAAACTGATGTAATGGCATTGGCTGCCTGTTTTTATAACCCTGATGTCCTGACGTCAGTCCTGAAGCAACAGCAGCGGACGCAGAAATACTAAGTCTCTGGTATTCGGGCCGACTGAGGGCTACCTGCAGGCAGATAACCCAAGTGTGATGACTGCAATAGTGAATACACTCGAACATCTACATTTATGGTAAGTGTACACAACTGTACTTTCTTCAGCTTGCATTTCTGTACAGTTTTGCCCACACTGAATTTATAGCAGTCTTTCTGACTCCTGGAGTAAAATTAGTTTAATTGCAGTTAGCATCCACATTGATAGGATTGCATAAGAGTGCCAGAATAGTGTCCTTTCTTCCAGTGGCTGTATATTTATCTGTTTAATTTTCTTGGCTAAGTAAGTCCCACTGAGCCTTTGACCTCTTTACTATGGTGCTGTAGAGTGCATATTACAGAAAAAAATTACAGAGAAAGGCTGAATAAGTACAGTATTTTGTGTTTGAGAGAGTAAAAATGTAAGTAAATAGATGAATGAAAAAAATGACTGGATGTGGTTATATGTAGGTTATGTGCTGCAGAATGTTGTAATACTTCAAAACTAGTAAATAGCAACCACTACATCTAAAAGTAGGTGATACAAGTGAGCTGCAAAAATGAAGGAGCCAAATTATCTTGATTATTGATAGCCATTGTTTGCCTAGCTACACCATGTCCATCACTGACTCTACAGTATGCTAAGGGTGGGGGAAGTAAAGGAGAGGAATGTCATAAATTGGGTGGGGTGCCGTTTATGAGTAGGAATAAAAAGAAGAATTATGTCTGCCTGTGTAAGAATAGTTCAGTTATTAAGTTCTTGGTAATTGGAGCATATAGATTAAATTCAGCGAAGGTTTTAGAAATCAAAGTGATTCCCATGATACCATAGGAGGTGGGTTTGCTTTTTGTAACTGGGAGATGATTAAATGTGTAGAGGTCATATTTAAGTACCAGCTGTATTTTTTTTAAAACACTTTATTAATTGAATGCCAAGCCTCAAACATTACTTGCACAATCATAACAATTAATTACAGTAACAGAGTTTGACAAGTTTTAAATTGTATATTATACACAGATAATACAAGGTATATTTTAGGATAACTATTCATATAGCCTCAGTTTTAAAATAAGACATTCTTGAAGGATGTTAAGCTTCCCTAGAGTCCTTATCAGACATTTCTGTAATTTATGAAAGTGCAGATTAAGGAACCTCTTGAATTCCTGCTACAAGTCTTTTTTTTTCATCAATGCCTTCTGCTGATAGTCCTTTATTTGTTTTCCTTGGAAGAATTAAGGCGAGGCCCATAAAACAAAAAAAAAATGCTTGCACAGATCCTTTTTGCTCTTGGGGGGGGGGGGGCAGGTATGATCTTTACTTTGAACAAGACTGATTTGTGGTCAGACCTTACCAGGGTGAGCAACACACAGGGGGTAGTGCAGAGACCCCCTGTGTTGGTGAATACTAAGTCTAGGACATTGGCGCCTCTTTTGGGGGTGAAGATTATCTGTTCCAAAGCAATTTGTATTAACAAAGTCCAGGAACCTTAGGGCGAGCGTGTTTGTGCTCATATGTGTCTCCTAGTCGATGGGAGGATAGTTCAAATCACCCATGATCAAGGTGTTTGGCTGTATAGTGAGTGAATCAACAAGTAGATCCAGGTAGACAGAGTGGTTTTCGTGGTTCGTGGTGGGGACCTAGAGCTAACAATGATAGGGAAGAGGGTTTTTTACCTACAGTTAGTCGGAGTAGCTCTAGGTAGTTGTACTGTTTGACCAGCTTTGGGGTGTATTTGTCTTTAATGAAGATGGATACGCCTTTGCCTTTGGTTCTGTCATGCGCCTTTTGTGGTCTTAATGTGTGGAAGGCATTGTAGTCTTGTCTGCAGCCTTGAACCATATCTCTGTGACTGCACAGACATCTGCTTCTTCTAAGGTAATTAGTGCTTCCAGTGAGTGCAGTTTCCAATTTAGACTCCTAGCATTAAGCAGCATAACCTTGAGTTTGCCTCTAGTGGATTTTTTTTTTTTTTTACATCAGGAATTTTGTTGTGATGACATTTCCTAAAAAAGACACTATGGGGGAGGTGAGTACCTTTTCCAGTAACCGAAAGCCAAGAGGTGCCAGGTGAAGACCATCTCTAGCAAAGCAGCATGGTCTGTCAACCATATCTTCCCAGGCTGACAGATACTGGATTCCTCTGGATTGACACCAGAAGCTAAGCCAGTTGTTGAAGTCAATAATTTTTTGTTTATATTGAGGCATAATTTTGGGTGAAGGTAGAATGCTGCTTAGGGCTAGAAACATAACTGCCTGGGACACGTGATGTGAGAGCTCAGTCATGTCTCAAGTCATTCACTCCAACTTGGAATATGACAGAGTCATAATGGTACTTGTTGAAAGACTTGAGTGCATGCATGATCTGACGGATCTTGGCACCCGACAGGCAGCTGACAGTCACCTTCTCCTTGTCCATCCTGATGAGGGGGACATCTGTGTGTCTCACTATTAGAAATGTTCTTGAGTTGTACGTTTCATGTTCTGTGTAAGATGCTAGCTGTATGCACTTTTCGCGACAGATGTCTCACTGTTCTTTGGGTAATGCATCAAAGGTCATCTTTTGGGACTTGCTTCAAGAATGTGCTCATTGCAGATACATGTGCTGCGTATGTGGTTATATCTTCACACCTTTATGAAGTATTCTTGCTTAGACTGTTTTTCTAGGAATTGAATGTCCTTTGGCAGCTTGGTACTTCTGCACTTTACCCATACAGAGTTAGGCCTTGTGCTATTTCTTGCTTCTTGGGATTCTTCCCAATAGTTACTAGTTATAAAGACTGTTGTAACTTATATTGTCTGCAGTAGCAGTTTATCTGCAGGAAGGCTGTCTACATTGGGTGCTTACTGCTTTCTTAAATGAATAGACTGTAAACTAAAAACACTAAAAAAAAATACTGCAATTTTGTAACTGTTTTACAGCAGTTAAGATCAAGAGGGTAAGTGCAGATACTTCTAAATAATGCAAGCTGCTCATCAGTTTTATGTGTACATTTGACATTCTGTTTCCTGACAAATTCCCAGACTGAGTCTTAAAATATCCTTATAGCCACTACCGTTCTTCACCTTGTAGATAAATCAGCAGATGAAGCCAGCACGCTCTGCACCCTAGCTTCTTGCCTCTTCATAGTTTGTTTCACTGTCATATACTGATACCCTGTCCAGAACGCAGATGTTGGTGAGTGTAAGCTCCTAGAAGTTCTCATTCCCCAGCCACCAGTAATGTGATAATTTTGTTGTGAATATAAAGTTTGTTCAGTTTAACACACAGATGAATATTGAACATGTCGATCTTGTAGTGCTGCTTTACAAGATGCAGCCTTCAAAATCACTAAAGAAAATAAAAATTACTTGTGTTGCAGTAGCATGTATCATGCATTTAGCTACACTTAACAAAAACTTGAAGATAACATGCTGTAAATAAATCCTGCGCAGTTTCAACATGATGCATAGTTGCTTTATAGAAGTCATTACTGTATATACCCCTTTCTTGTGTGAATTTGAGCATGTGTGCTTCTCACACTGTAACCTGGGAGGATTGGAGATGTAAGGAACCAGATCCAGGACTACAGGGTGAAGCTTATTAACAGCTACAAAGCCTTAACCTAGTGTGACCTGCAGTCAAAAACCATTCTAAAAGCAGCTAAGTTATGTATGAGTTCATGAATAACACTCTTCAAGCATCTCATTGGTACTTTCCATTTTTTTTGCATAGTTTTTCTCTATTTTAATAAACAATTATGGGTTGTTTCATGTGCAGTCGGCTCATGACCTCGTAATAAGGCTAAAACTTTAGTAGCAGAGCCTGTCTTGTTGGACTGAGTGGATTAAAGGCTTGCATTAATCGTTGCCTTTATGAGATGGTATGCCTACTGAAGCATTGTTTTATTTATTAATATATTTTTATGGGGAAATGAGACTATTCCTGGTGATACCTTGATAAAGGGATGTTTCAAAATGTCTCTGTACACATCTACTGAATTAGTGTGGTGACCTGCCACACACACACACACACACACACACACACACACACACACACACACACACACACACACACACACACACACACCCCAACTAACTTCCACCCATGCCTTTTACCTTATTCATGTCTAGTTTGAATGGAGTGTCACACCTCCCGAGGTGGCACACTTTCTTTGATTCCTGATCATTTTCTGAAAAATCAAAATAAAGAGCATTGGCCAAAAAATGTAAATATTTTTTTATTAAAAGGATTTAAGCAGCAATGTGTTCAGCAAAAAGTCTTCTTTGTAGAAATAGAAGTAATTTACTTCGGTCTTGTATCAATGTAACCACTTAATGAGTTATAGAAAGGATGCCCATAGTGGCATTAGTATTATAGAAGAGGATACTTGGGTTACAAATAAAATTCAGTTGGTATCTCTATTTTCATAGAAATTAAAGTTATCAAAAAGGGGGAGAAAATGATAAACATCCGATACAATGAAGGATGTAATCATTGTCCCAACACATCAAAGGAAAAGGCTTCTGAACACTAAATAACATATGAGCAATATTGTAGGGAGAATAACTCTAGGATAAGATCAACAACATTTTAGATTGTGGAGTTTTTCTTTAGGTCTGTAAAGCAGTCATTGCCATGCCTTCTCCCTACTCACACACATGCAATTTCTGTTTTCCTTTGTAATTTCCAGCATATCTGCATGCTGCTATTAGACAGTTGGGAACTGCTGTAGTTGTGCCAGATGCAAGTTATTTTACATACCGCACTGTATTATTGCATATTTAGGTTACAGGGTTTTGACAAGTGTTAAAACAAAAAAAAAAATGTACCTTCTTTTTCCCCACAGCTGTGACTGTTGACAGTTGTCACTTCATGGAGCTATTAAGACAAATTATAGCTGCCAGTAGTTTATAAAACTGTGCTTAATTTTTTATGTACGTGGATAAAAGCAACACTTCATTGCTCAAAAATCATAGCGTTTACCAGTTTGTTTATTTAGTGGTTCATTGCAACTCATCCCTGTTCTTCACATAAATCACATACCTTCATATATTAAGTGTATTAAGTGAAATTCCTTTCCAGAGAGTTTTGGATAAATCTTTATAGCAGTTTCCTGCCAGCAAGATATTCTTATGATGTAAAACTGTGGGCAGTGATCAGCAGTGAACATTTTGGAATTTCTGATGTGTGATTTAGTTGGCTTTGTCCAGAATTCTTAAGCAAAGAAGTAGAGAGGTATGGCCTTCATATTGACTATGGGTGAAGTTGAAATACATCTTGCATTTATCTGCACATTGTTGTGGTCCATATGTCGTTGCAAATGAAGTGAGCTATTTTTCTTCCATTTACATGAAACTTTAGTACAGTGGGTATTGAGAGTTTTTTATTCCATTCATTGCTAATTTACTGACCACTTCCTGTTGTGAGTTAAAAAATAGTGGGGCGCTTGATTGCGAGAAATGGATAGAAAGTAAGCAAGGAGGTGGTTATTAACCTGTTAACATCACAAAGACCAGTTTTAACAGTGGTTAAAAGTAAAAAACAGCCATTCAGAGGCTGCAGTATATAATATCCTTTATCTGTCACTGTGCAAGTCTGAATGCTGCTATTACATTTATATTTCAGTGACAGTTGTACTAATTCTTTCAATAAAAATACCTGAAAGAGAATACGGTTTCTTAAGTAACTGCTGGCTACTGAGGCTGACATTATAGTCCAGTTGAAGGAATGAGTTGCTGCAGTCTTGGATTTGAGGAGTATAGTTTCTGCTTTCACAGTATGCCTCTGTGCAAGTTATGTAACAATAGCCAAGCTTTTGAGTCATTCAATAGCGGTACCCACTTCTGTCTTGTGGGATTTGTTTAAAAGGCTTGTGCCTGTTTTCTTGTCAGTGGCTAAGTGATTTAACTTGAAGTATTTACTACATCTTTTATCATGACAGAGGATTACCAGTAAACAAAACTTTTCTCTTATCTCTGTCTTGAAATAGCAACCTTCCACTTTGATCATTCCTTGTTTCCTGCTTCATATTTCCATCCCTTTCACTTGCCCTAAGAAGGTTATATGAATTCATGTCATTTTTACTCCCATCCCTCCCAAGGTGTTTATCCTATAATATGTCTTCATAATCTGGACTTATCATTCTGCTCGTTGACCTCAAGACCCTCTTCCGATATCCTTCCATCAATCTCGATACCTTTTGAAGAAAAAGGAGTAGGAAGTAAGATACAATACTTGAGATGCCTCCACCTCAGTGCTATGCACACAAGGTTGGTGACTTTGGCACCTCCAGAATAAATACATTTGGGTCTGTCCAGTATTCTGTTGGAGCTAGGTATTGCTTTTTCATACAAGACACAGATTTGCACTGTTTGACGCTGACTCCTAGATGGTGTCTGTTCACCTTGCCTCAGAGCATTTTCTTGTAAACTGAGACTCTCATCAGATATTACTTATTTTTGGTGCTATCTGTGAACAGGCTGATTTTGCTTCATAAATGTCCATTGGAGACATGTTAGATGCCAGATAAGGACCAAGCCTTCTGTTGCTCTCATCCCGATTCTGTGGTGTAGAGAGAGAACCCTGGCTGTGACCCTAATCTGCTTAGTGGTTTGGATACTGAAAAAGCTGGTTAGGGTAAGGAATGAGTGAGCAGTTTGTCAGGTTGCCTTTCCTGGGGGGATGCTGGCCCTGGTCAGGCCTACATTTTGCCATGCAGGTGGAAACCTGGTTGATGCCAAGGACAGCAGGACTTCGGGGGGAAATTGGATTGTTGATGCTGAGCCATAGACATTAACTCTCATAGGTAAGTGAGAGAGAACATGCCTACATCGAGAAAGCTCATAGGGCACCCTGTAGTCACATAGGTGCAGATGACAGCCACTATTCCGTCATTGCTGGATGCCAGTCAGGGCCACACTCTGCCATGAGTTCTTGTATGACAAGCCCCACCCCGACCCACTCTTGCATCACTGTGGTATACCCAGATCGGAGGAATGACTAAGCTAGGCTCAGATGGGGGAGACTCGGTCATTGGTAAGTGCATTCAGAAATGACACCTACAGAAAAAAAAAATCAGTCTTATCTGGTTTTCAGTTATCTTCACCTGCTTGCCATTCTTGGGATATTTCTACTGACACAGCTGCTTACTTAGCATGTTAGATTGGTCGCTGTCTTCTTGGGATGCATGCAGGTTAGTGGAGCAGCAGTTAAGTGACTCCTGCTTGACTGCCCTGTTTACATTTTACCACTGTAATTATTCAACAGTCTCACGTTGGCACTGATTCCAGGAATTTATTGAACAGACTCACCAGCAGGTCCACCAGCATCTTGGCATCACCTGAGGAAAGGGAGACATTATTCTGTCGGTGCGCATTGTTCCGTTAAAGTCTTGCGAGCTCCATCTTGGCTTTCACCTTTAAGAATGCTACTCTTTTTGTTCATGTTCTTTCATTACTGTTGTTAAACTTCTCAACTTACTACTCTTTGTTGTGTGTGAAGATGAATTGGTTCTCATTAGCTCTAGTGATGCCTCCAGGCATTTCTGCCTATAATATTAGTAAAGTAACTTTGTGTAGATGTCTAACTGCGTGTTCATATTTATATTAATTGTTAATGATGGCATTGTTAAATACAAGCCACTAAAGGACTTCATCCTAAAGCTGACATAATGTGCAACATAACTGCATTATTTGACTTCTGTGTAGTGCAGCTGAGGAGATAACTAGGTGTTGCTCAAGCATTAATTCATTTTTATATGTCTGTAAATCTCAACAACCAGACAGTGTAGACAGATTTGGTTTGTATCATATGACTGTTCACACCTGGATGATAAAGGAATGTTTCCTGTGCGTAGTTTCAGTGGTTACTGGCATATTGTAAATTGTTTGCAAAATATTGTAAAATTTGTATTTGCTTTGTCTATTGTGGATTTATAGAATCCAGTTTTAAGGCCTAAAATCTAATAGATTCCTCCACTGTAGAGATGATTTGTGCTCAGCAGTTTGTCATGTACACTTCTTCAGTAACTTGTGGTTCTAGAGGTATGATCATTTGTTTGAACTTTGTGTGTGTAACTTGATTTTGTCAAGACTAAGGATGCAGTCATTGGAGGTAACATTTTAGAACTTCACAGGAGAGAATGGAGCACCTATGCATTGACTCTGCCTTATTCTTCTCACCTTATGCCATTAGTAACATAATATCCAATGTATTTCTTTGGTTCTCTCTCAAGCACAGACACACATGCACACACCTTGTATCCATATGTATCATAGTGGTTTATCACGTCCCTTGCTGGGTCCTTCTCAGGTTCCTCTTGAGCACCGTTGTGCTCCTTTCTTCACATTCCCCATTTTCTTTCCGTACATAAGCTTGTTTCTCAGTATCTTCATCACCTCTTTTGGTCATACTCTCATTTTATGGGTTTTATGTCTACATTTTGGATTGCTTGCAGTGTAGTGTCTTTTGGTGTTTTCAACAGATCACATTGCTTCTCTTCCAATGGCTTCTTATTTCATTCTCTGTACTAATTTTCATTCTGCAGAAGTCCACCCCCTCTATCCTGCTCTCTCATCTCTTGCAGTGTCTTTGTTCCCTTTTTTTTTCTTGTTGTAATGCAGCATATATTTAGGTGGTCATCATCTCTCACTTACACACTGGCATGCAGTTTTCCATTACCCCTTAATTTCATGAAAACCAAATTGGAAAAGTTTCCCTTCTAATTAGGGTCTTCACCATCTGATCTTCCCCCTTCCTTTTAACCATCGCTTCTTCTCTTACTTTTTTTATCCGCACCTGAGGGTGAGACCTTACAGCCCACAAAAAGCAAGTTATTGTTTGTCTTCTGGTAGTGTTCACTCATCCCTTCAGCTTTCCATTTAATACGTTATCCCTTCTGTTTCCCTTATTCTGGGATTCTTTCTTTATATGATCCCCACTTACCAGGCATCTCCTTGCTCACCTTCACCTTTACAGCTAAAACCTCTGTTGCCTTTCCTTCCTTACGTTACACCTTGCCCTTGAGCAGCACTGTTCCTTGGAACTGCTTTGTCCTATTCCTTTTTGCTATTGGCCCACATATGTAGGTTAGAGTAGTACAGACAGTTGAGAATATTTGTAACAGGCAGCCTCACCATGTGATCCTGAGTTTGTTTTTTCTTTCTTTCTGTCTCTCTCATTACCTACTTAGACCATTTCAGGGTCATAGAGGAGCTAAAGCCTGCCCCAGCACTCACTGATCACAGGGCACAGTAACTGTATTTGAGTGGGGTGCAAGCTTATTTTATTTCTGTCACATGGCACACTCACCTGTGGGTAGGTTTTAGGAATACCAGTTCACTTACTGCAGCCCTTTAGGATGTGACGGGAGAAGTCGTCCCCAACAAAATCCAAAACAAACCACAAGAGAACATGCACAGAAGACACCCCAACTGAGATTTGTACTAAAGCGCCATGCCTTGTGAGGCGGTAGCATTGGCCACTGCAGTACTGTTCTCTGCACTTATCCTCACTGTAGTTTATCCACTAGCAGATCTTTTCCCCAGTTTATGTTTACTACTTTGCCACCAGCCATTTCCTTCTTACCATGGCGTGCATTACCAGCATTACTGCTTCTTTGTAGAGGTTTCATCGAGTACAACTTTGTAGCCAGTAAGATGAAATGCTTATTTATGCAGGAAAACTTGAAGGATCAAATGCTACATTGTCTGCTGTCTCCTCCCCACACCACTTGTAGGATGGGGATACGTCTTCCAGAAGAAAATATTTTTTCATCAACATTGTTAGCTGTACACATCTCGATTTGTCACACCCCCAAGATTGTAATTATTTGTAGTACATGGAGATTTGTCTTCATGTACTACATAAAATAATATATTAAAGAAAAAAAGCAATGTGTCGTGTTTGGCTTTAAAGCCATTAAAGCAGTGGTGGAGTGGTTGACGTCCTTGAGTACTTCCTGTGTAAGGGAAGCTGTTTAATTCAAAATGCTGTGTGTAGTTTAGCATACAGCAGGTAGAAACAGGAGTTGAAATGAAGCTGTTTGTACCTGTTGCTGCTGCTGTTTACTGGTCAGCACTGCCTGCTTTTAGAGCAGACTCGACATTAACAGCTTGTACTGGGTGCTTAATTGTTTGTTGTACATGGCGATTTGTCATCTCCATGTAAAGTTGTTAAGCATCACTCAAACAGATTAAGGTTGGGTCTCGTAATATAACAGTGTTGAACGAGGTTGTAATTTGGTAATTTTTTTGAGTGTCATCACAACACTCCATGAAGTACAAATTATTTATCTTTTCCCTAAGGTTGTAAAACTTGGAAGTAGAACAACTTGGAAGTAGAACATAAGGGGGTGAGGGTCCTTACTCTGGAGGTGCTGGAGAGGTTGTCCATGGCATTCAGTACAGTGTAGAACCTGACCTGAGTATAAAGTAGTAAATGCGCTGAATATGCATATGTTATGGTAACTAGTGCCACGGATTTTAAATAGATGCCCTTGATTTTCAAGAATTTTGTCCTGGATTTCTTCATCCTTGAGCTTTACAAGTACAAGCATATATCCATCTCTCTCTGCATCTCCCCTGTAACACATAAATGCTTTATTTTCTACCTTACTTTTCTTTCTGCATAAGTGATTTGCACTTGAAGTTCCTTGACAGTTGCGCCCATCTTACTAGGGAATTTCATGCTTTCCTTTGGTTGCCAGTTTAACTTTTAACATTTTCTTTCAATTTGGAATACTTACAATATTTCTGCAAACCTGCCCATCTCTTAGGTAATGTCACAAGGTACATGTCGCAGTCCCGTAAGGGAGGGGGGTACATTTGCATAGAGAAAGTTGTAAGGGTTGTTTGCTAAATTGTGCTGAAACATTGGCTTGGATTTTTAGCACTGAACAACTTGCAGAAATGTATCCCTGCAGTAATTATACAGGGCAGATGCTTGAATTTGGGCACCGCAAGAGGTTGTCATAACTGTGTACTGGGTGCTGTAGGATGTAATCCTTACTGTTGTCAGCTTGCAGGAGTCCATTGATGGTGCACTACTTTAGTATTGCTGTTATTAATTTAGACCATTAAGTGTTGTCTTGGTTTGTCCCCCCCAACCTAATGGTGAGAAGGGTACTGTTTATTAATGTAATGCAAGTCCACATACCACTTACTAGATTGCGCTAGGACACAAATGCTTTGCTCTACCCTGTGTGTTGGAAATATGCAGCTGCTACCTTCATTACCTTTTGCAACAAGTCGGGGTTCATCATTTACCTTTCTCCTACAGTGCTTTTAGTAATAACTTGTTGAAACAGTATCCTGCGTATAAGCAAATGTGGCCTGATTTGCTGTTCCTAGACCAGGTGTCCTGAGCAGCAGCAAGTTTTGTTACTCCTTGCTTCTTGTCCCAGTGCTTTGTGCAGCGTCCAATTTCAGCTTGCCTGCTGCCTCCGTCCTTCTGCAGGGTGCAGCAGCAAGTTGCAGTGTCCAGCCTGCTGCTGTCTTCCTTGGTGCTTTGTGCGTTAATAAGCTGTAACTGTAGAGCGTCTTCATGTACAAGTGCCCTGTGCAGTATTAAAGATATGATTCGGTTCACCAGTGCCTTGTTTAACACTGGATTTAGGTTCACGTGCTGATCCATGCTCTGATGCCCTGTGAGCTGTGCAACATGCATGCTTTTCCATTGACATGTGCAAGGCAGCTGTCTCTTGCTGGTAGCTTTCCTTGAGTGTCGTACATTAGCAAGCTGTGAATTTTTCAACGGGATAGATTTTTTTGTGCTGTTGGTTCAGTGTGGAGTACAGACTGATCTCTATCTTTACTGGTCGCCCAGGCTTTGTCTTATAGGCTTAATTTATAAGCATTATTGTTGTTTGAGGTCTACCACAGAGTAGAAGACTAATGCTGTACTAACATGGTTACTTTAGAGCTGTAAGTGCAACAATTGTGTTGACTAGTTGACCCACTGGACATTGTGTCCTGGAGCAGATTTATGATTTACTGAGTACAGGAGGAAGATCAGCCAGTAGGCATAGTTGTTGAGGTACTTCTTCAACTTTCAGGGTAGTGATACTGTGTGGAATAGTAGATGTTGCTCACTGTGCATGGAACAGGTTTGTAGTTCATTGGACACTGTCTGTTCATCTAGTTTGAGACATTATGAGGCAGATCTGCTGAGTGCAGGATTTCTTTGGGTATGTTTGGTATTTTGCATGCAACAGATTTGCAGCCTCTTGCATGTTGTAACTGCCGAGAGCAGTAGAGCTTTTGGGCCTTGTGTATGGGTCAGATCTGTAGGTTTGAAGAATATTGTGTTTATTTTTGACATAACATGGAGAATAGACTTTTTTGCATTGTTCGTTGCAAGTGCAACGTAGAGTATTTAGCAGTTGGATCTTGTGCATGGATTAGTGGCTGTGTTGGGAATTGGAACTATTGCAGTCGTATGCAGCTTCTGCATGGAATGGTAAACTTTGGTCCTGTGCAGATCTATAGACTGTCGAGCACACAGGAGCTTTGTGTCGTACTGATGAATGTTGTGTGCAGGCATGTCTGCAGTTTGATATGCATGATTATTATCAAAATGGACATTTTAAAAGAGGTCCTAAGCTTGAGATATGCTAGGCACTGTGCATGAGGCACATATTTTTGTACTTTCAGCGGTTGTTTGTGTAACCACGGAAAGACTAAAATATTTGGGAAGTGAGGACAGCTTAGCCATCAATCTCCTGACTTCTGTGGATAAGCTACAGATTGTTTGGATTTTTTCATCCATCTTAAGAATTTATTTGGGTTTGTCTGGTGTTTTCATATGTCAAGTCATGCATTCTCTTATCTTTTCTGTGAAAAAAATACTTCCTTGCATTTCCCTTAAATTGTTTGTGGAAATTGTTATTCTCTTAGAATCATTCATTTTCCTTTATGGAATACAGTTACATTGATGAATAATATACAGAGTACATATTATTTATTGACCGGATCTGCACTTGGGTACTTTAGGACACTTTGAACAGATTAAGTAGCTGAGCTACATGGGACATTGTGGGTTCTGTATGTCAAATGCTTTGGGGACGATTGCTGTTCCATTATATTTTTAGTCCTTTCTGTATGTATATAAGGGACTAAATTATTGCATTATTTCTTCCGTTATATCATCTTAAGTTGGCAGGGTGGCAGTAGGACTTTGGGAGTTTTTTGAAGATGGGCACTTTTTTTCTGAAGTAAAACTCATTTTTATGATGCAACATTTTAGAATGCTTTCCAACATCTTGGAAGCATTCATAATTAAGAGACATGCACATCAATACCACAGGAAGAAGTTGCTATAAAATCTCCTTTTGTCTGAAATGTTTTTTTTTTTTGTCATGTTTGTAGAAGACAGATTAGCACAGTGCTTATTACAGTGTTGACAATGCTGAGACTTGCATTTGAATGTCATTAGCTACCTATTATTTAAGCACTGTGTATGTCTTAATTCTTGTGCTGTTCAAGTAGCACCAAATCTGCGTTTGTTTTTCAGGAATGTGAAACCCTGCAGTATGCAGACTGCAGGAGATGATTTTTTTTTTTTTTTTTTTATTATTAGAAATTTGTGGTTGTCTGTCAGAACAATTGTAAATAAAGATTGCCTTTCCTTAAAGTGCTTCTCTTTGAAAGATCTTAACATTTTTTTTTTTTGTAATGTACATTTATACGGAGGTTGAAGTCTTTATCTTAAAAGGATCATTCTGGTCTCTCTTTCAAGCCATCTCTGTCACCTTTGAAGAGAGCTTAGTGTGGTAGAGCAAAAGGAGCTGGCATTACATGAAGAGCATTACAGCTGCGATCGATGAGCTGAGCCTATAACAAGGGAACCGTGAACAAGCAAGAGATAAGGCTAGTAATGATAGGATCAGGCAAGGGTCTCAGAGGCTTTTGTCCATCCCTGCACCCCCGTAGTAAGGTGACTTCAAACAAATGCATAGATGCCGTTGTGGTATGAGTAAATGCCACTAGTGTGAGACTGTCTCCAGAAAATCTTATCTGCTACGTTGACCAGAGAGTAGACATGGATTCTGCAACTTTAAGTACCTTTGGTAGAAGTAGATCAACTGTTACCTTCTGCTGTCTCTCATTTGAAGGGTTTTGGTCGATCGACATCTTATGTCGTTCCTTCAGAGAAGTTTGTGTATAAAGAAAGTGTGTGTGTGTGTGTGTGTGTGTGTGTGTGTGTGTGTGTGTGTGTGTGTGTGTGTGTGTGTTGGGGGTGTGTTCTTCAGTTATCGATTGAGCTGTAGAGCTGGAGGCACAGAACAGTGTGCGTGAGCAGTAGCGTGCCTAATGTGATTGAAAGGCAGTTAAAATGGTGATGACCTTTTCAGGGGGAATTAGATTGCCTGCCAAGACTGGTTAGAGGGAGTGATAACACCAGCTTGGGGAAGCTGTCCAGTAAACTTCCAAAAGAGAGAGAGAGAGAGAGAAAGAAAGAAGATGGGACAAATGAAGAGAAAAATAAGAAAATATGTTTATTACTATGGACTTTGAAGAAAGACCTTGCTTTACAAATAGTAGGAAAATGTTAGGTGTTACTGTGCATAAGAAAGTGCAAACACACTGATTTCTTTTCGCCATTCAAACTGTTTTTTATTTAAAGATTCTGCAACATATAAAAATATGGTACCTAGGAAGGAGTCCTGGATTTTTTTGGGGTGGGGGGAATAGCACCATAGGTGAGAATTATTGGTAGTGGGACACTGTTGGCAAGTGTAGTTCATCAGATAGAAAATATAACATAAGGCTGCAGGACTTCTTAAATAATCATCGACCTTATGGCAAAAGTCCGTCTTATTTCCTTCATTGATTGTGCTAAGTACGTCAGAACACAACAATGGACTTTTTTTTACCCTGCTTTAAACAGTAGTCTGATGCAGAGAAAAACTGTAGGCTGTACCTCAAGGTTGGGACTGAAAAACTGTAGCAGGACTTTTTTCCCTCCTGCTGGGCTGCTCTAAGTTACATTGAAGTATATGGCACTTTTATTCAGACCACTTTATTTCTGTACTCATCTCATTATGTTCACAAGTAGAGTAGTGGTAGAAACAGATGCTTTGAAGTGTCCTTGAAATTCCGCTGCACAGTGTCTTAGTTGCTGGCATTTCAGTAATTGTCACTACTGATCTAACTGTATACAGGTACTTTGTTTTAATTCTGTTGTTGCACAAATGCCCCCCCGTACAAACACACTGCACACATTCCCTAAAAATACTAGACTTGAACTGAATACTTTATTCACAGTATGGTTTCAAACTCGGGGAAAGTTTTTTTTTTGCAGAAAATGCACTTCATTATTGTTGAATTAATGTTCATACAGCAACTGACTGTTTAAAATGGTCTTTGCAGTGGTGGTGTTTTGGGACCTGTCACATCAACTCCCACACATGAAAGATACTGTGCATGTATTCAAATGTAAATTCTTAAGTTAAGCCAAACATTTTCATCTTTTTAGTTAGAGTAATTGTCAGTTAGGTGCTAGTCTGGGATCTATCACTTGCCATTTTTTGTAAATCCTGCAGATGCTGTTCAGATTTTAGTGGCATTCAGTTGTACATCTGGTCAGATTTGAACAAGGTTCCTAAAGGTTAAAGGATTCTTGTCTTGCTTCTAGTCTCAGGAGACATCAAGTCTACTAGGTAGTTTTGTTTGTTTTACATGCTGATGCGGTTGACATTTCCTTATGCTTAGACCTCCTGAGCTGCAGTCCTTTAGTTCTGCCTTATGGCAACTGTCAGCCTTACTGATGTCAGGCCTAATAGACTTGCAAAGCAGGTGGTTGAGCAGAATGCTTTTAAACATAACAAGAGAAAAAAAAAACAGAGAGGAAAGTGAGCCCTTAGAAAACAGGTAACGAATATTGATGCCTTCCAGAGTTCAGCCGTCCATCCCTCAGTAAACAGGCAACAGGACACATTATCGAACTGTGTTCCAGCCAGCAGCTAACTGTGCCTGACACACGCCAACTTCCTGCCTCCGTACTGGATAATTGTGTTGTCAACTGTTTGGGAAAGTGGCAGCTGACACTGGAGGCTGGATTGATTGTCCTGACAGAGAGGCCTCCAGCCTGTCAGCCCCCACCCCAACAGACCTCCTTGCAGAAATCAATACAGTTTACACAAGACACCATGACAGCATCTGTAACTAATTTCAGTTTGAAACTCCCGAGACACCTTTGTTCCTATTTCCTTGTATTTTCTCACTCTTCCATCCTCTTTCACACATCCATTCACTTGCATTGTTCTCACTGTTGAGGGTGCATTTCAAGTAACTGTTTTTATTATTTCACAGCAGTAGGTAGGAATGGGAACTTAAGAATCAAAAACACCTTGTTTTGTTGTGCTCTCACATCCGTAGATTGTGATGCTTGTGGCTAACTAGGAATGCTGACTCCAGAATCAATAGACTGATCAATTGATTAAATTAACAGTGATTTTCTCTTTTTCTAGTCAGTCCTGTATCCTCACTGCAAAACCCTGTTAGTGGTTTGGCTGTTTGATTTTCTCTTTAAGTGGGAATAGAAGGGGGGTTAGTGCTGTTTAAAATTTCTGATCATTTCACTTTATAAAATTTAAGCCTCATTACCACTTCAGCACTTGGATATTTTTGCTCCCCCACCCTTTCTGAGATCATTATTCAGAGTGCAAGACAGGACCTTCTGGGAGTTAGTCCTATTAGTGAGCTGTGGCCTGCTTTTTATAATGCTCTGGGCTGTTTTAAATTCTAATTATGCTCACAGAAAATGTGGCTACCTTTTGTTCTATAAAGCAGGAATGTTAAAGAGATGCAAGTTCTGTTCTTCCTCCTGGCACGTGGTCTGCTGCCCAATATTGACAGTGGATGGATGTATTGTACTTTAAAGTTTTAACCTTTCTCTCTCTTTCTCCCTCTCTCTCTCTCTCTCTCTGTAAATCAAGGTGTTTTGTTACATTTACAGGCCATCCTGTTAAATGTTTTAAAGATCTTTTGTCAAATGATTGATGGTGCAGATGAATTTTCATAATGGTAGTGGTGGAAAAAGACTTGCATGTACAGTACTCTTTCTGAGAAAAGTATTTTATGATGTCCAGATTAAAATTTGTGTCTTTGGTCTAGTAGCTTTGTCTACTTCGTCCACCTCTGTCTTTCCCCTGTAAATATATGCTTTTAAACTGCCATTTAAAATGTTGTGTACTGATATGTCCTGTTCTGTCTTCCTTTGGGGTGAAAAAAGACTTGGCTCTTCATATGTTTTAGTCTAGAAGTGGCTTGAATAGAGATCTTTAGAATGGTTGCAGAACATTGTTAATTCTCGATCCTGTTCTCTTGAGATGCATTCTAGCATCTTATTGATTTTTGACTATTATGGTAGTTCATTTCTGTGGTCAGTGTCAGCTAAGGTCATTTTCCTGCTATGTGCAGCACCATTTGGCCTTTCCTTTATAGTATTCATTCTGGGATTGCAGGATCCCTTGTTGCAGTTCCGTATATTAAACTTTACTTGACATTTTCTGCCTACTTTTGCTAGCTTCACTGTCAGTTTTCATCTTATCCACTAGCTTTTCTTAACATCGTGTACAGACAAATTGATTGTCTTCTCAGTCCTTCTCACAGTATCCCAGGTGGCTATCAAGAAGAGCTGGACTGGCCCCCGTGTGGTCAGTGCCAGCATCTTTCTCAGCAGCATTGTCCCATTTTCCTTGGACCATTCGGTTTGCCAGCGAGACTTTGTTTCATTCAGAAATCTAGTATGCCATGTTAGCCAGCCTCCCCTTCCCAAATTCCAGAGTAACCCTTTCTTAACAACTGGATGAGATTGGATTGGCACAAACCCACTTTGGCTTTTGTCCATAAGGTTTTTTAATCTCTAGGAACTGAACTGACCTTGCTTTTTTCACCATATTGTTTCCATTGCTTTTCCATTTATTGAAGGTAAGGCTTATGGTTTTTAGTTCCATGCTTCCATTTTTTTGCTGCAGCTTGGTCATGTTAATAGTGCTGTGGTTTCCTTCCAATCCTCTTAAGTCTTCCTTGTGATTGAATAGTTGAAGAGTTCTTTCAAGAGCTTTACAAGCAGTCCTTTAAAGTTTCTTAAGATCCTGGGAAGTACGCCATTGAGACTTGATGTCCCTTTCTTTTTAGAGTTCTTTTTCTAGAAATTGTGTGGAAATTGTACCATTATTTAGTTGTATGCCCTGACCCCATTTATCCTTGGGCATATGGCATATCCCTGAGTGCACATATACAAAGTGCTAATTCCCCAGTAGCACATAGCAGATATGTAGCTTTCCTGAAGTGCCAGTACAGGAATGGTTGTAGCTTGTTCCCCTGTAGTTACCTTCCCAGGAAAAAGTTAATTAGGCAGGTTCTAAATGCAAAATGATGCACTAGGAATGAAGGCAAACAGCCCCTGGATAGAAAAAAAAGGAAAAGCACCAACTTAAAGTGTTTGCAGACGAAGTGTCTAGCTGCATGTTCCTTTACTTTTCAAAAGTCTGGGCAAAGAGTGGCAGCAGCGCTGCTCACATATGTTGAGGAAGAGGCTGGGAAGTCTCTCTGGGCTTGCAAGTGAAAGAGGACACATCATTGCAGGGGGGAAGCATACCTCATTGCTAGTGCACTCTAGGTAAGAGCTCTTTTGGTCAGCTAGCCAACAGCATGTTCCTGATGCTGCAACTGCTGCTGCTTCTACAAAGAAAGTACATGAAAAAATGGGCTTTCTGCTTAAGACATGTTCAACATCTTGTCCAAGGAGAAGGTGCACGCAGTGTTGTGCAGTAGAAGTCTGAAGCACACCAGAGCCAGAAAGAGGAACAAGATAATTAAAAAAAAATTCCAGATCGCTTGATAACATTGACCAAAGGTGCAGTACCCCTTACATTAAAGATACTTCAGAATCTCTCCAAGATGCATAGTTCTCCTTACAGAAAAAGAAATGGCTGGCCTTCCTGAAGCTGATGTATATTTTTGTGGATGGTGTGTTCCCCTCAAACCTTAGTTTGTCTGCATTTTTATGCATTGCAGGTGTCCTTAGGTTCGTGAAATGGCAGCAGCACAATATTCCATTGGCTGCTTGCAACTTGTGGATCATGCTTGATAAAATTTCTGACACACTGGGATTTGAAGTAACACTAATATGTCAGCTCCATACAATAAGGCTTTCCAAATGCAAAGAGTGACATTTAAAACTTGTTTTGTGAGCCTGTTTGGCATTTCTCAAGTATTTGCTCTTCAGTTGATACAGTTGATAGCGCTGTGCTTCTTGCCTATGGAATAGAGATAGTTTCTGCACTTCAGAGATAAAGAAGCAGATCCTAGAGACTGCTACAGAACTTGAGTTCCATAGTACATAAATGGACCAAAGATATTTGAAGAGAAATGCAGGCAAGGGCACCCGGATATGGAAAATTTCACATTACAAAAAATAAGAAAGAGGAAAATAAGATTAGTAACGGAGAAGTTAAAGAAATAGAAACTGAGGTTATGGGTTTCCTGCAAAGTGAAGGATTTAGTGTAGAAAATTTCACTCTGATGAAACCACAAGATGGAGCAATGGTCATCCACATTAAGGAAAAACCAGTGGAGCAGGACGCATCTAATCAGTTGGCATATAAAGATACTTCGGAGCCTTCCACAGGAAACCAGTACAAAGGTTGGAGCTATACAGCAAGGGATAGAACAGGAAACTGTGGCAACTCTGAAACAGTACTTGCCGTGGAGTGATAGACCAGTGAGTTCTGATATGAAAGAGCAATGGATGACATGGTGAAACTGAAGAGAACATGGCACAGGAATAAGCTCTGGAACTTTCTGTAGAATGCCTTCAGGAAATGGCAAGCAAAGAATGTCTCGTCAGTTTAGAAGAAAACGATCTGAGAGAAGAGTTACTTGATTTAATAGAGATGGATAGACATATTAAGATCAATGAAAGAAATACACTGCAAAAGGTTAATAAAACCCAAAACGTTAGAAGCTTGATTAAACAAATGAACACAATAATTAGGACTGCCCATAGAAATTCATGCAGTATAACAAAAATAAATAGGATATGTTACTGTGCAGCCCAATTAATAACAGATAAAGTCCTACAACAAAAAGTGAGGGAAAGGAGGGGGAGAAATCAAATGCCGCCATGGAAACATCGAATAGAGAAAACTATAAAGCAGTTAAGGCAAGTAGTGTCATTGTTAGAAGAGTATAGAAGAGGGAAGAGATCAACAAAAAGAACTCAGAAAGATAGATGTGCTAAAAGCAATGCACAGCATTATAACATCAGGATTTATCATGCATTATTGCAGATAGTAAACTAAAAATATCAGCACAGGCAGAAAAACATAGATGGTACACAGATAAATGTAAAGGAAAATATAAAGGAAACTTACAAAATAAGCAATTTATTGATGACCCCCCCTCCATGTCAGATTTTGATTTCCCTCCTGGAAAATAACTGCATTCATATGCAACCATCATTATCGTCTCTCACGTACAGAACTATGTAAACACTCTCACAGTTATACCATTTCAAAAAAACTCTTGTTGCACATCCACAGCATCTGTATTATACTTCAGCACACTCATAAACTTCCTGGTCTTTCTGAGAAGTAGAATAATCTCGTACACTCTTTCGGCATATAGGGGTCGCCACAGCGGAACTCCGGTCTGCTAATGATTGGCAGTGGATTTTTATGGTGCCGAGTTGCCAGCCCGATGCCCAACCTTCAAAGAAGGTACACCCATTCAAGCACGCACCTACCTGCATGTCTTTAAACATCACTCGACTGCGGGGAGGACATGCAGACACCACACAGAAGGCACTACAGCCGAGAATCGAATGGGAGAACCTCTTGCTGCGAGGCGACAATGCTAATCGCTGCACCACCGCAGCCTTAAGAATATCTCTTACACAACAAGACCAATTGTCATTACAGAGAAATACACAGGGAAAGCAAAGCTATGCACATACATTTCAACAAAACAAAGACAGAAATTTGATAAAGCAGATGTCACCACTACATTTGGATCAAGATACTAAGAAAAGACATGTACATTTGAGGATCCTGCTATACAAAAAAATATTGGACCAAAACCTTTTAAACACTTGGAACATACACAGGCAAACGTATGACTCCTACTACCACAAACAATAGCTGCATTAGCATCATTAAGTAATCCACAACTCCCCCTCTAACAAAACACTGCAAGAACTTAAAATGCTGTAAATAGAAGTATAAATTCAGCACTGCAACATTGTACCACAAAAAAGTAACAAACAGCAAATAAAACGGTCTTAACCTTCGTGGCAGATCTTCATTTAGCCAGCAGAAAGTGGTATCTATGCTTCTCAGTGAAAAAAATGCACATCTCGCCTGACTACTGGGGAGGGTTTCGTCTTTGTTTTTTTTCTTATCGTTACTTCTTCCAGTAAAATCTTCACTTTTCCTTATCTGTCCACAGTGTTATCCATTTGCCAGAATAACCTTCTGGTATTCAGAAGCCCATTTACTGTCGCCCATCCAGAGTAACAGTTTGAGAGAAAAGGTAAGAAAAGAAGGGATTTAGTAAATGCGACTCCTTATATAAAATCCCTGCAGTAGCTCCAGCCCCATTTACGTTTCAGCCACTAG